>NW_015162571.1:0-4900 GCF_001447785.1 Gekko japonicus
AATGCCCCGTCTGAACGCACCCTTACTGTCTTACTCTGTGGCTCTTACACGTTTGGCCACCCTTGGTGTAGAGGATAGTGGATGGTTGGGTTGCCAGGCAGGGGTGAGTGTGTAGAACCAGGATCTGAAAGGTTATTCCCACTCTGCCACGGAAGCATCTTGGGTGGCCTGTGGCAAGTCACATTCTCTCAGACTAACCTACCGCAGAGAGTTGTTGTGAAGATAAAATGGGAGAGCATTTTAAGCCACTCTGGATCCCCTTTGGGGAGAAAGGTAAAGGTAAAGGTTCCCTTGCTCGAAAGCCAGTCGAATCCGACTCTAGGGTTGCAGTGCTCATCTCCGTTTCAAAGCCGAAGAGCCAGCGCTGTCCGAAGACATTTCCGTGGTCATGTGGCCGGCATGACTAAACACCAAGGCGCACGGAACGCTGTTTCCTTCCCACCGAAGTGGTACCTATTTATCTACTTGCAATTTCTTGCTTTCGAACTGCTAGGTTGGCAGGAGCTGGAACTAGAGATGGGAGCTCACTCCATCATGCGGCACACTCAGGTCTTGAATTGCTGAACTACCGACCTTTCACAGCCTGCAGTTCAGCATCTTAACCACTTGAGCCACCGCAGCTCCTTTGGGGAGAAAAGTGTGGTATAAATGAAATAAATTGTTCTGTGTCTAAATTACGCATTTGGAACAATATCCACTTCTCTGGTCCAGGTGTTTAGCAATATGATAGTTCTGTTTTCAAAACACCTTGCTTTGAACTTAATTCCCAAGTGCACAAGGGCCCAATTTGGACCAGGAGACAAATGCACGGATACAGGGGTTTAAGTTCAGTTGCCTGGCAACCAGTGGGAGTGTTGTGGGCAGTGATATGGGGGAGCTGCAATTATGGCTACGGCACCATGTCACTTCCTGTAAAAATCAGAAAATACATAGGCAGCTCTGGGAATTGCCCAAAACTCTATGATTTATCATAGAGTTTCTGGCAGTTCCTAGAGCTACCCTATGTCACTTCTGTGTTTTTTTAAAAAACTGTAAGTGATGTAGAAGAAGAAGAAGAGATTGGATTTATACCCCGCCCTTCACTTGGAGTCTCAGAGCGGCTTACAAACTCCTTTCCCTTCCCCTCCCCACAACAGACACCCTGTGAGGTGGGTGGGGCTGAGAGAGCTCTTGACAGAAACTGCTCTTTTTCAGGAACAGCTGTGCCAGAGCTTGTGACTGACCCAAGGTCACATCAGCAGGTGCAAGTGGAGGAGTGGGGAATCAAACCCGGTTCTCCCAGATTAGAGTCCGCACACTTAACCACTACACCAAACTGGCTCTACACCAAACTGGCCTAACCACTACACCAAACACCACATGCCAAGCTGAGAGGTTTAAAATTTTCTTCCACTGCCTCTTTGAGCAGTGGTGGGCAATGGGTGCAGGAATGGGAGCTGGGGGAGGAGAATTCTCTGCCCCCATGGGAGATGATTTTTTTTTTAAACTCATTTTAGGAAATGGGAAAGTCTCCAGGCTCCACCCCGAAACACTCCAGGCTCTACCCCCCAAAGTCCCCAAGTATTTCCTGAGTTGGACCTGGCAACCCTAGCTGTAATGCTGGGAGACCTCCAGGCCTCACCTGGATGTTGACAACACAATGCAAGCTAGGGCTGAGCTCTGCCCTTTACTCGCCAGCCAGCTGTTAGGGAACGACCAAACTTTCCCAGCTTCTTTTTGTTTCATCCAACAGGTTTCATCCCCAAGATTCAAGAAGCCCACGGTGGGCACCAGGAAAATGTGTTGCTGGATGCTGCGACACCTCCATGTGCCACTTTGGGGATAGCTGTTCTAGATCTCTTCTGGTAATTGCTCAGCCCTGTGGCAAACTAACCACCACAACGGCTACGAAAGCTGAGGTGAGACTGAAGGACTCGCAAGGACAGCTGCGGCTCAGTGGAGAAGCCTCTGCTTTGCATGCAGAAGGTCCCAGGTTCGATCCCCAGTGTCTCCAGCTGAAAGGACCAGGCAGTGGGTGATGGGAAAGACCTCTTGCCTGAGACCATGGAGCATCGCCATCAGTCAGAATAAACAATACTGGCCTTGATGGACCAATGGTATGATTCAATATAAGTAGGTTTGCCAACCTCCAGGTGGGGTTGGAGAATGATCTCCCGCTATTACAATTGATCTACAGGCAGTAGAGATCAGTTCCCCTGGAGAAAATGGCTGCTTTGGAGGGTGGAATTTATAGCGTTATAGCCCACTGAAGTCCCTCCCCAGGCTCCACCCCCCAAATCCCCAGGTATTTCCCCATGCAGAGCTGGCAGCCCTAAGCGTAAGGCACAGGATTGCCAGCTCTGAATGGGGAACTACCTGGAGATTTATCATAGAATCATGGAATGTTAGAGTTGGAAGGGACCTTGCAGGTCATCTAGTCCAACCCCCTGCACTCTGCAGGAGCACAGCCGAAAGATAGCCCTACAACATACCCGAAAGATGGTCGTCCAGCCTCCACTTGAAAACATCCAGCGAAGGAGCATCCACCACCTCCGGAGGCAGAGGTGGAGCCTGGGGAGGGTGGGATTTGAGGAGGGGAGAGACTTCAGCAGGGCATAATGCCAGAGTCCACCCTCCAAAAAGTTAAAACAACGAGTCTGGGAATGTTGAATGGGGTTCCCAGGTATGGACCAAGAAGGATGAAGAGATCTTCTTAGGAGGAGTTTTGGATATAAAGTAAGGTTTGGGCTGGAACTCTGGTTCCTTCCTCTGGTGATTCAGAGGGCTAATGGTTTGCCAATTAAACTAATCAAACAGAAACAATGCTGCTGGGTGACCCCCCTGTTATGTTAGGTAGGAAAGATGGGAGCTGTTAGTATTAAGGAAATGTGGGTAGGAAAAGATGAGGGGAGGTTGATAGGATTAGCGATCCAGGTTGAATGGGGTTAACTCTTGGGTGAGGCAGGTCCATTGTTTGGCATATGTTGATGTCGGGGCGGAGGGAGAGGCTGCAGCTGGGGCGGACCAAGACCTCCCACCTTCCAGGGTCACTGCCTAGGCATGATTCTGAGGCCTGCCTGTCTGGGATCCATCTTGCTTATACTTAGGTCAAGTCTGCCTGGCGAATGAACGCCTGGGGTGCTGTAAAATTGGGGTGTTCTCCATATTGCCTCTCATTAAAGAGAGGGGGGTCTGCCTACTTACACCATAGAGCAGAATGGGAGCAATCTTATTGGCAGACAGAGCTGCCTGTCAAGTTTTGGAGGGCCAGTATTGGTGTTTCCAGGGCTTCAGAAGGGCTGTAGAAGTTCATCCTCCCTGGTTGCCTTGACACTTAATGCCTCAGTGCTGGGTTGTCTGGCCCACGGACTGCTCCCACGAACCAAATGGACCTCTGTAAAACCCATGGTGGTCCATGGGCAGTCCATTGAAAATGCGAATGCAGAAATTGGGCAAATGGACCATGGACTGGGCCCTGGTCCATGATGAAATTTGGTCCGTGGCATTTTTGGATTAAAACCAGGGAAACAACTAAAAAAAACACCACCACAAGAACGCTGAGAGGCGGCAGACGGCGGCAGCAGAGCCTGACTGATCCCTGGTGGCCAGCAGTGAAAAGAACGAGGCGGCTGCCGTCAAGTCCGCACTAGATGCTTATCTGAGAGGAAAATCAATGACTTTATAATATATCAAGATATGATCGATAAACAAGGGAAAATCAAATCTTGGCAAGTAATCAAGGACGAAGGAAAAAAGATACAATGGTTAATATATCTTCAGCTTTCATCGAGGCTTAAAGAAGATAAACATCGAGAAGAAGATGCATTAAGAAAGCTGATTCAATTTGAAAAGATAATATTGAATAAAAAAGACAATCTTTTAGGACATTTTTATAAACTCCTTTTACAATACAATACAGAAACAGAACAAGCCAAGACATGTATGGTGATATGGTCGCAAAACTTCGGCAAGGAGATTTTATTTCAGCAATGGGAAAGTTATAACATTTACAGCGAGTCAAGCACTCAGAGAGAACTGGTATAAAATGTTTTACTGCTGGTAAGGTAAAGGTTTCCCTTGCTCGAAAGCCAGTCATATCCAACTCTAGGGATGCGGTGCTCATCTCTGTTTCCAAACCGAAGAGCCAGCGCTGTCCAAAGACATTTCCATGGTCATGTGGCCGGCATGACTAGACGCGAGTTTTCTATGACTATTACAACCAATCTCTCCAGTTATACATCTGAAAGATTTAATAGTATATGATAATACTGTAAGGCAGTTATAATATGAAATAAAAAGACTAGTACTTGTTTATTATAACAAACTGTTGTGTGAAATATTATAAAAATCTCTATGAGGTTATTTATGTTATAGTATATAATAGATAAGATCGATAAGATAAAAATGATAATACAGTATGAGAAGTATGGTAGAATATACTGAGTAGGTCATTATAGAGGCTTAAGTTAAAATATATATATTTTAAGCTATATTCTTAAGCTATATTACACCATAGATATTGTGTTATACATTTGTTAAGCTATTATACCATACACCTTATTTTTATATAGACACATATATTCTGAAAAAGGATTGTCCTCAATATCTGTAAAATTGCCCTCACATTATGTTTTTGGTTATTATATTTCCTCTGTGTTTTTTTCCTATTCCTTCTTTCTTTCTGTATCCCTTATAATAAAAATAATTTTTATTTATTGAGGAGGGCCAGTCTAGCAGAGACTGGGCCTTTTTATTATTCAAAATAATTTTTTTAAATGAAATTTGGTCCATGGTCCAGACTGTGCCCATCCCTAGTTGCCGTAAGTTGGCTGCGTCTTAACAGCAATTTCCACCCCCCCTCAATTCAACTACTGATAAGATCCTTGATAATCAAGATGCCCAACGATGTCTCAGTCATGTT
>NW_015162571.1:7085-12481 GCF_001447785.1 Gekko japonicus
ACTACCAATTAGTCATAAGCTATAACTTTACATTCTAAATTGTCAAAGCAAAATTTCAAATACACGGATTTTTATGCTCACCAATCATAACTCCAGCACTTAATTTATTGCAACCCTCTTTACTACACTAAAAGGCAACAATAACAAAGCAAAATTCCCTCACCAACACTGAGTTATATAGCTAAAGACACTTCATTTAATTCTGATAATTATTATTTCCATTACCAGCAATAAAATTCATTTCCAATTACAATTACATTATCCATTAATCTTAAACAATAATTTCACATTCTAAATTATCAAAACACAGTTTCAAATACACAGTTTTTATACTCTCCAATCATACCTCCAAAACACAAATTATTACAACCCTCTTTACTAGACTAAAAAGTAACAATGAAGAATTCCCTCACCAAAAATAAGTTATATAAAACATTTCATTTAATCCTGATAATTGTTGCTTCCATTACCAGCAATGAAGTTCATTTCCAATTGCATATAAATTATCCGAGCAAACTTTCAAAATAAACAATCACCCCACCAAAATTCATTACAACCCTAAAGTTCCCAGCACCATTACCAAGTTCCATCTCCGGTTAATTCATGGCACAGTTATCAGAATAATATTACCAATACTCTACAATCTCCTCTAGGGTTCTCAGTAACAGTATATAGAAAAGGAGAGAGACCTATATAACAAAAAAAGAAACAGTTTGTTGTTTTACAAACACAATCCTCATGATAATCCAATTCCTTTCTGTCTTGAATTAACATGTTCTCCTCTCAATGCCGTCTGTCCTTATACTCCTGCATTTCTGTTTCCAAATTGTCTCCTCCATATTCCCCAGTAATTAGTTGCCTAAAAGCCCTGGATTTCTTTACTTCTTTATTTAATTTCTTCCCTCTAATAACCTTCTTCCTTCTTTTCCATATCGGGTCTGGCAAAGTTATTTTTTTTTTGCTTGTGACTTGATTTTTCTTTGTTCCTTCAAAACATCCTTAATGCTAGCTGCCTCCTGTATTTCTTCCTCTGTAAAAAAAGGCTGAGTAACCTGTAATTCTCTCTCCTGTTCTGTCTCCAGTACTTCCTCTTGTCCTTGTACTATTTCTTTATTCCCTTTCACCTCCAATATTTCCTTTACGGCGTTTCTCAGAACAGTCTCACAAACCGATTTAAATGCCTGCTTGACTTCCTCCGCCAAGATTTTTTGAAATTCTTCACACTCTCTCCGGGAGCGCAAGTCAAGCCCCCCCAACACTGGGGGGCTCGAAGAAGAACGAAAGTGGCTCGGGCGGCTCGGAGCTCAAGCCCAAGCTCTCGCCCGTCGTCGCGCCATACCCACTTATGAAAATCCCTTGAGGTCGTCTGTAATTTTTGCCCGCTGTTGACACAAACACTGACCGTTTCTTGTGGCTGGAACCTGGAATGATCTTAGCAAGTCAGGATTGTTTGCTTTTAGGATGAGCATTCTTGCAAAGGGCCCCGGAATCCTCAATTTGCATAGTAACTGATGTTGGCAATTCTTTCCTCTGAGTTTGATCAAGCTGCGTCTTCCCCTTGGCCTTTTGACATCTCTCCTCTGGATAGGAAAGTGAGGTTGGGAAGAGCTTTTAGCTGCCCCCTTTTCTATTTCCTGGGGTGACTTGCGGACGAGACAACTATAGGGGTACTGGCATAACAGCAAATGCATGCAAAACGAGATGAGGGAAACTGGATCTTCCAGCCCCACTTTGTTGTAATTCTTCCCTGGTCTTCTGCTGTTTGAAACTTGATAAATTGATCGATTGATCAATTAATCGATCAATCAGTCCATCGATCCATGCATCCATCCATCCATGTGGATGAAGTGAGCTCTGGATCTTGAAAACTTCAGCTGCCCTAAATTCGTTAGCTCAGCCCTAAAGCAATTTTAGAAGCCAAGCAAACTAGACATTGAGTTTTTTCGCACATTCATTTGCCTTGCTTGTAAATTCCTGCTTCTTTGGGATCCCCCCCCTGTTCCACATGTGTTTTGCTCCCTCTAGTGGTCAATTCAATATTACATAAGTGTCAGACTCTTGAACAAAGTTACTCCCAACAACACTCTCTTGACAGTGATTTGTTTATTGAGAGATGAAGAAGTTTCAAGCTAAGATGATCTGTGTCAGAACTTGGCACCAGTTCAGATAATATACAGAGTTCAAAAGATCTCCCCCCTTAGGACTAGTCCAATCATACCGATACATCCAGCCCACCAAAATCTACTGTGCACCATTAACCCTCCCCCGGCACCTGCAACTTTAGTATCTATCAGTGTCTAGCCTCGCTTAATGTTGTTACAAGCTAGTGTGACTTCTAACAAAGCAGTCCTCACACCCACACACTCACACACTCACCGACTCCCTCCTCCCAGCTGGAATGACATATGACAATAGGCATACAGAACCAAAGCGCAGCAAAAGAACAGGAAGAATTATGGCAAACGAGACCCGAGTTTGACAATACGTTTACATCTCCCTGCAGATTTGAACTGCAGGTTTTAATGCTGGACATATACTGATGTAATATCTAATTGACCAGCAGAGGGAGCACATATGGAACAGTACCCCCCCAGCAACAGGAACCTACAAGCGAGGAAAATGCAAATGCAGAAAAGCATCTATTCCCTAGATAGGAACAGAGTTCTGTTTTGAATGCCAGAGTCCTGGGCTCCTCCCAGTCAAAGGGTTTCAGTGCGCAGGACTTCTGACACTGCTCTTCAGCCGGATTCGTCTCCTTATTGCTTTTAGGATCTCTTTGTTCCGCAAGCTGTAGATGATCGGGTTGACCAGAGGAGTCAGGACGGCGTAGATGACAGCAAAGGCTCTGTCATAGTCCAAGGAATAACTGGTCTTCAGCCTTACGTACATAAAGATGATGCTTCCGAAAAAGAGGAAGACCACAATCAGATGGGAAGCACAGGTAGAAAAGGCCTTCTTGCGGCCCTCGGTGGTGCGGATCATCAGGATCGACTGGATGATCTTTATGTAGGAGATCATGATGAACAGGAAGGTCACCAGGATTATGAAAGCATTGACCGCAAAGTCCACCAAGACGTTAATGGAAGTGTCTGTGCAGGCCAAGCTGAGAAGTGGTGGGAAGTCGCAGAAGATGTGTTCTATCCTGTTGGGGCCACAAAAAGGCAACTTGGATACCAAGATAACTTCAGAGATGGGACACATGAAGCCACAAATCCAACATCCAGTGGCCAGTCGAACACACACCTTAGTGTCCATGAGGGTTGGGTACCTCAGTGGGTCACAGATGGCTAAGTACCTGTCGTACGCCATGGCTGTGAGCAGGTAGCACTCGGTGGCTCCCAATGAATGGAAGAAATAAGTTTGCAGGAGACAGCCGGTAAAGGAGATCCCCTTCCTCTCACTGAGCAAGTTGGAGAGCATCTTGGGAATGGTGGTCGCCGTGTACCAGACCTCCAAGAAGGACAAGACACTGACGAAAAAGTACATGGGCGTGTGGAGCCGGGAGTTGGTGCGGATGATGGTGAAAACGAGCAGGTTGCCCACAATGGTGAAGAGGTAGACAAGCAGGAGCAAAAAGAAGAGGAACCTGTTGATTTTCTGGGTGTTTGGGAAGCCCACGATGATGAACTCGGTGACCTTGGTCTGGTTGGAACCCTGCATGGTGCATGCGGCTCCGTCTCCGTCTTACTATGCCAGTTTGGTGCAGTGGTTAAGTGCATGAACTCTAATCGGAGAGAACCGGGTTTGATTCCCCACTTCACATGCAGCTGTTGGATGACCTTGGGCAAGCCATTGTTCTGTCAGAGCTGTTCTCTCAAGGGCAGTTCTGGAAAGAGCTCTCTCAGCCCCACCTACCTCACAGGGTGTCTGTTGTGGGGAGGGGGAGGGAAAGGAGCTTGTTAGCCGCTCTGAGACTCCGAGTGAAGGGCGGGGTATAAATTCAATCTCCTCCTCCTCCTCCTTCTCTTCTTCCTCAGTTCATGAATGTTGCAAATGTTATATTGGTGAGCTGCTGAGAAGAGGACAAATTAAAGAAAATTAGCACTGTGTGCCATTGAGACTAGAAGGCAGGGGAGAACTTCAGAGACTGCAAAATGAATTGGAAGTTGGATCTGGGGACATGCCATATAATACAATTAGCTGTATTTAAGATGATGCTAATTATTATCGGAGGGCCCATAGCTCGATCATAGAGCATCTGCTTTGCATGCAGAAGGTCCCAGGTTGTTCTGGAATTATTAGTCAAAGGATTTCCGATGGTCGTTCTGGGGATGACCTTCTCTCCAAGGCTTCAGATAGTATAGACAGTCCTAGGTTAGATGGACTAAAGATACATTCATAGGAGGTACCAAGCAATGAAACAACTTTTTAAAGGAGATTGGCCATTTTTCAAAAGGATATCATGTAAGAGCATAAGAGGAGCCCTGCTGGGTCAGACCCGTGAGGGTCCATCTAGTTCAGCATCCTGTCTGACATGGTGGCCAACCAGTTCATCTGCAGGGTCAACAACAGGGCATAGAGGCCGAGGCTTTCCCCTAATGTTGCCTCTTGGCTCCGGGATTCAGAGGCTTAGTACCTCTGAACGTGGAGGTTCCCCTAAGTCACCATGGCTATTAGCCACTGACAGACTTATCCGTGATGAATCTGTCTAATCCCCTTTAAATGCCATCTATGCCTGTGGCCATCACTGCATCCTCCGGCAGCCAATTCCACATTTTAATCACTCTCTGTGTAAAGCAGTATTTCCTTTTGTCTGTCTTGAACCTACTGCCCATCAGCTTCATTGGATGCCCTCGAGTTCTAGAGTTTTGGGAGTGGGAGAAAAAGTTCTCTTAGTCAACTCTCTCCAGCCCATGCATAATTTTATAAACCTCTATTGTGTCCCACCCTTAGTTGTCTCTTTTCTAAACTGAAAAGTCCCAGACTCTTCAACCTTTAGGGAAGGTGCTCCAACCCCCTCATCCTCTTGGTCGCCCTCCTCTGTACTTCTTCCAGCTCTGCAATGTCCTTTTTGAGATACGGTGACCAGAACTGTACACAGTATTCCAAGTGAGGCCGCATCAATCATAGATCTATCCAGGGGTCATTTCCTGCAGGAGCGCACAGGAGCGGAGCTCCAGCAGTAAAGAGCCCAGGGGGCGGGCACATGCAACAAGCCCCACCCCCTGCTCCCAGCAACCCTCAGTCAGAGCAAGAAGCAGCCAGGTAAGTTGCATAGCTCCCCCCCCGACCCAAAACAGTCCAGTGGCACCTTTAAGACCAAGTTTTATTCAGGTACAAGCTCTCCCTCCTCTGCAAGGACAGATCTGCACGTTCTCCTCCCCCCAATAGCTATCAATACAAAACAGTCCAGTGGAGCCTGAGCGGTGGGTGTTGCCTTCTGACACACTTCCGGT
>NW_015162571.1:12664-13092 GCF_001447785.1 Gekko japonicus
GGTGATTTCAGGGGGTGTGGCATATGCAAATAAGTTATGCTAATGAGCTCCTGCACCTCTTTTTCTACGAAATGACCCCTGGATCTATCTATACATGGGCCTTACAATATCAGCCGTTTTATTCTCAATCCCTTTCCTAATAATCCCTGACATAGATTTTGCCTTTTTTTTTAAACCACTGCAGCACCCTGGGTTGACACTTTCATTGCGCTATCCACGACAACCCCGAGATCTTCTTCCCTCTCAGTCTCAGCAAGCTCAGACCCCATTAGCCTGTACTTGAAGTTGGGATTTTTTGTCCCAACGTACATCACCTTACGGAGCTGTGGTGGCTCAAGTGGTTAAGATGCTGAACTGCAGGCTGTGGAAGGTCGGTAGTTCAGCAGTTCGAGACCCGGGTGCCGCATGACGGAGTGAGCTCCCGTCTC
>NW_015162571.1:13450-17369 GCF_001447785.1 Gekko japonicus
ATTTTGTGTCATCTGCAAACTTGGCCACTGCACTACTCACGCCTAGTTCCAGATCATTTATGAATAAATTAAATAGTACTGGCCCCAGTACTGATCCTTGTGAGACCGCACTGCTTACTTCATGTACTTTATATACAGAAGATCCCTGGTTCAATTCCTGGCATCTGTAGCTAAAAGATAGCGTGTGATGGAGAAGGCCTCTGCTCAAAGACATATAGAACTACTTCTGGTCAGACCGGACAGTGCTAGGTGGACCATTAGTGTGACTCAGTGGAATTGGCTTGCTGATGTTGTTGTTCAGTCGCACAGTCGAGTCCGACTCTTCACGACCCCATGGACCAGATCCCGCCAGGCCTTCCTGTCTTCCGCCGTCCTCTGAAGTTGACTCAACTTCATGTTCGTTGCATCTATGACACTGTCTAACCATCTCATCCTTTCCCGTCCCCGTCTTCTTTGACCTTCAATCTTTCCCAGCATCAGGGTCTTCTCTAGTGAGTGCTCCCTTCTCATTTGGTGGCCAAAGTATTTGAGCTTCATTTTCATTATCTGGCCTTCCAGGGAACAGTCAGGGTTGATTTCTTTTAGGATTGACTGATTTGATCTTTTTGCAGTCCAAGGGACTCTCAAGAGTCTTCTCCAGCACCATAGTTCAAAAGAATCTATTCTTCGGCGCTCGGCCTTCCTTATAGTCCAACTCTCGCAGCCATACATGACTACTGGGAATACCATTGCTTTGACCATGCGGACTTTTGTTGGCAGGGTGATGTCTCTACTTTTTATCATGCTGTTTAGGTTCGCCATCGCTTTCCTCCCAAGGAGTAGGCGTCTTTTAATTTCATGGCTGCTGTCATGGCTGATATACCTGTCTAATTGACTTTCATTGTCTGGATGGAAGGAGGGTGGTTGGGGAGGGGCTGTAGCTCAGGGGTAGAGCCTCTGCTTGGCATGCAGAAGGTCTCAGATCCAATCCCCAGCATCTCCTGTAAAAAAGGACCAGGCAGTAGATGATGTGAAAGAACTCAGCCTGAGATCTCGGAGAGCTGCTGCCAGTCTTAGAAGATAATACTGACCTTGGTGGACCAAGGATCTGACGCAATATAAGGCAGTTGCACATGTTCATGAGTGTGGTGTTTTGCTATGTAAATATTTTTGTGAGTGTTTTATTTCTATGATTTAGTGTGGGGATGTACGTTGCTGTGGTTTAAAATGCATTAAAGTAAGAAGGGGGGGTGGATGTGTGATTGAAGTGTGTTATGACTGGATGGTAGCCATGTCCTTGGGGGTGGAGTTGACTGGTTGGGAGAGAGGGTTTTTGTTTGGGAGAGTAGAAGAGAGTTGAGTGGGTGAAGAGATTGAGTGAGATGCTACGGACTATGAGAGAAATCTGTATTCTTTGTGGAAGTCACTGGCCTAAGTGGCAAATGAGGAAAATAAGCCTTTGTGGCTAGGTCTCCTTAAAGAACTTCAGAGGAAGGAGGAGAACTGTACCTATCTGAAACCATTACACTTATGAACCATATTGAATCTATTATGCTGATTATACTTCAAAATAAACTCTATTTATGTGTAAATGAAAACTATGGTTTTATTTAAAGTAAAGGGTCCCCTTATACCTCAGAACTACCCCTACGCACTGACCTGTTTGCAGTTCTGCCAAATATGACTAAGCCATCCTATTCTTTGGATTCAACTAAGACATCTAAGACGAGAACTTTGTGTGGCAGCAAAAATAAGAGGAAATGCTAAGGAAGTTGAAGAGGCAACAAAACACACATCAGAACACTTTATAGAGGTGCCATTACAGGCGTTATATATAAGGGGTGTCAGAAAAGAGGCAAACCGTTACAATTTGTCAAGATGGGTAGCCGTGTTAGTCTGTCTGTAGCAGTATAAAAGAGCAAGAGTTCAAGTGCACCTTAAAGACTAACAAAATTTATGGCCGGGTAGGAGCTTTCAGGAACCACTGCTACCTGAAGAAGTGAGCAGTAACTAATGAAAGCTCATACCCTGCCACGATCCGTATTCATGTGCTTCTGCACTCTCCAAACATGTTCCTTGCAGGCTACCAATGCTAAATCAAATGCTACAGGGCAGTCGAAGTGGCAAAGGGTTAGGGTTAGGGTTAGGATTCAGTGCCATAACCCCATTCCCCTTTTAAAGAGCCAGTTTGGTGTAGTGTTTAAGGGCGGTGGACTCTAATCTGGAGAACCAGGTTTGATTCCTCACTTCTCCACATGCAGCCAGCTGGGTGACCTTGGGTCAGTCCCAGTTCTCTCAGAGCTGTTCTCTCACGAGCAGTTCTCTCAGAGCTCTCTCAGCCCCACCTACCTCACAGGGTGTCTGTTGTGGGGAGGGGAAGGGAAAGGAGATTGTAAACTGCTCTGAGACTCCAAGTGAAGGGCGGGGTATAAATCTAAAACCTCCTCCTCCTCCTTTTGCTGTAGCTCTGTGATAGGGTTTACCATGCAACAGGTCTCAACTTCAGTCCCTGATTATCTCTTCTTAAAGTGGTCTTCGGTAGCAATGCCAGGAAAGGCCCTCCACTTGGGAAAGGAGTGGCCAGTCAAAGTAGTTGCTAGTTGGGTGTTGGCCAGCACAGTAGGGAATGACTTCTGACCCAAAGTCTTGGAGAACGGCTGTCAGTCAGAGAAAAGGATATTAAAATATAAGGAGCAGCAGCTTGGTCTAAGGCCGCTTCACCAAGTATCTCTAAGTTGGACCTCAGGAATGGTACAATGCTCAAACTTGCCTTAGAAAGACTCTGAGGGGGTCAGGACCTCTCTGAGAAGGATGACGGTTGTCATTTCACTGAGCCTGGAGAGGGTGGCGTTCCAGAGCCGTCACTTATGACACTCTGGACTCCTTGGAGGAATTCCGAGTGGCCTACGTGACCCCTCTGTCCTCCGTCCTGCTGCCAAAACAGCCTGTGTATTTGAGTAAGGCTAAGAGAAAGCGACTCTCCCCCACCATCGCCCAGTGAGCTTTGTGGCTGAGTGGGGATTTCAACCTGGGTCTCCTAGTTCTTAGTCCGACAGTCCACGGATGGTGCCAAACTGGGTCTCCTTGCAGGAGTCCGAAATTCTTTCCTCATTGGGCTACCAGCCACCTGAGCATCTCCAGCTGAGAAGGCAGCAGGCATAACCAATGTCTCCTAACTGTGCCGCAGTATTCAGCTCCAAGCCAGCACAATGCGTCTTCTAAATGCATCACAAGCACTGGTTGGAGACGTGAGCTCTGGCGTTAGTTAGGACTGCATAGGGTACAGTAGGACTGTATGAGGTAGGTACACACCTACCTGGTGTGCAGCTCTTAAAGCCATTTTCTTTTCTTTGAATTTAAATTAAATGTATTTAATACATTCTACATACCTATCACTCAAAAAAGAAAAAAGAAAAAAGGAGAAGGAAAAAAATTAAAATATTCTGGGGTGTAGAGTAAACTTTAACAGTGAAATTCATAAAAACAGAGACTTACACAATCAGGGGGAGTATCAACAGGAAATCAGGGCAGGGAAGGTCAACATTGCATCTCAGGTTTGATCGGAAAACTGTCCCCACACAATATTTTGGAATCTACCCCATACCACAGGAGAAGGACTTCTTCTACACCAGGGGTGGCCAAACTGTGGGTGATTTCCCACAAGCGCTGCTCCGCGCTCACTCTTCTCTTTGGCCCGATGGTACATGTCAATTTCACACAAGCTGCTCCGCGGCCGCATTTTGCCCTGCAGCTTCGTGTGATTTCCCCCGCGTCTACTCAATCCTGTTTTTTGAGGATTGAGTAGACGCGGGGAAAATCGCATGAAGCTGCGGGGCGAAATGCGGCCGCGCAGCAGCTTGTGTGAAATTGACACGTCCCATTGGGGTAAAAGGGAGGAGTGAGCGCAGAGCAGCGCTTGTGGGAAATCACCCTGTGGCTC
>NW_015162571.1:17501-29509 GCF_001447785.1 Gekko japonicus
ATGTTAATAACAAGCAAATGTGCATGTTTTTCAATAAAAACGTGTGTGTAATATTTGTTCATGTCTTGCGGCTCTCAAACATCTGATGTTTATTCTATGTGGCTCTTACGTTAAGCAAGTCTGGCCCCCCTTGCTCTACACCCAGGGCCGGCTCGCTCACTAGGCGAACTAGGTGTTCGCCTAGAGTGGGCCGGCCCTTAGGGGCACCAAACTGCACCCGCCCCCCCCGCCAAAAGCCCCCCTACCCAGCGTGGCCCATTCTTGTGACCTGCCAGCCTGTGGGAGGCTCCGCCGGCAGGAGCCGGGAAAGGTGCTGGGCGAGGCAGCAGCTGGGCAAAGTGGGTCAGTCGGTGCGGAAATCCTCTGGCCGGTGGCAGCAGCAGCACCCGAGGGAGGGCGGCAGCGCTAACCAGCACGGGGGGCGATGCACGGGGGGAGCCAGAAGGGATCCTTGCCTAGGGTGCAAAATAAGCCCTGTCTACACCCTCCTTCCCTTTCTAATCATGAGCCCTTGGCTCTTTCCAACGGCTCAGGAAGTCATCTGCTTCCTAAAAGAGGAGAGCCTGTTGCTTAGTGTGGCACCATAGGCTTTGTGTTCAGAAGGCCACAGGTTCAATCCCTGGCATCTCCTGTCGAAAGGACACTATGTAGACATTTCTTGACCTCGGAGAGGAGCTGCTAGCCAGAGTGAAGACAATGTGGGGGGCGGGCGGGCGATGGTCTGACTCAACTTCCTATGGCATTCTCTTCTCCAGAAGCGAAGCATCTTGGAGGCAGAAAGATTGATTGTGGCACTCGCTTTCATGGATCAGAGTCCACTTCAGGGGACGCATGAAGTGCTCAGCTAAACGGAATGTATGTAAGCAAAAAGCTTTTTTTAAAAAAAAAAACCCCACACAAAGCGAAGTCAGGAGGTCAAGGGATACAGGAGGCAAGAGCTGGTGGGCCGCGGGACTGTGTGCCGCGCCGACGACTGAAGAATCCAACCCAGTGAATCAGATCTTAAGACGACAATGGGGTACTTCACCTTTCTGTGCATCAGTGAACAAGAGAATAAGGATGCCAAGCAATGCACATGGCGAGTCACTGCTGCTTTCCCCTGCATAGGAGACTGGAAATGGGGAAAAGTAACCATACCATGTGTAATAATTTCACCAGCACACCGTGCCAGGAAGATTGAAAGTTTTATTGGGACAAAAGCAGGGCCTCTCCTAGCCTCTGCCTGAACGAAAATTAACAGCCAACAACCAGGAGAAGTAAGCGAAACTAAACTACAGCACAGACTTTTCAGCCCTAAGGGGTGTCGAACTCATTTGTTATGAGGGCCGGGCCATGTGTGTCATAAAATGTAATGCCAGGTAGCGGAGATATAAACCTAATAAAGGGTGTTTTTTTTAAACTTAAAATAAAATCATGTTTAAAACATCAGCTCTCTTGCAATATTTTGTTTATTTAACAGTGTCTGATAACTGACACCTCTTGCTCTGAATTATTGCATCAAAATGTCTGTGCTGTTGCAATCTTGAGTATGCTGTTCAGGTGTGTATCTGTAAATTGCAAATCTATGATGACGCAGCAGCAGCAGAACGGGAAGAAGAAGCAGAAGACAGCCAGTTCCACTGTGGGCCTGATAGAAGCCCTCTGGGGGCCTTATCCAGCCCCCGGGCCGCATGTTTCACACCCCTTACTTAACAGATCAATGAGGGAACATCACCAAACTCACAACACCGTGATTAAAACGTGGCAGTCACTGGGGGCTAGATAAAAGTTTGGATCCTGGAGATTTTTCAACCACTTTTTGCACCAGATGAAGGCTTCTTGTACCAGCAGAAAGCATTAGTGGGCCAGATCCGTGAAACCCAAGCCAAACTACCTTTAGGACTCTGCCTCAGCATTCAGAAGAACATAAGAGCCCTAGTGGATCAGACTAGAGGTCCATTTAGTCCAGCATCCCATCTCACACTGTGGCCAACCAGTTCCTCTGGAGGAGGGCCAACAACAGGGCATAGAAGTCAAGGCCTTCCCCTGAGGTTACTTCCTGGCACTGGGATTCAGAGGTTGACTGCCACTGAATGTGGAGGTTCCCTTTTGTTGTCATGACTAGCAGATACTGATAGACCTCTCCTCCATGAGTCTAATCCCTTGTCAACTCTTTCTCCCCCCTGCCGCCGCCGCCGCCGCCGCCGCCCCTCCTGAGTGAATGCTGGACCTGCTTGCCCTCGAGGCTCTTAGAAGGGTCCCCCGGGAGGGTCGGGAGGAGCTGACCGCAGAGAGGGCGGCACGCCGTGAAGGTTGGGGGGCTCGGCCTGTGTGTGCCTGCTCGATGGCTCCTGCGTTCCTTTCAGGAGAATGGCTCCGGCATTAGATCTTTTTCCTTTGGTTATCCTGCTCCAGGGCTTTGAAATAAGGCAGGGAGAACATTGAAACACACCAGTGTCTTTATTGAATGAATTGGTGTGCTCTCTCATGAGCTCCAGGAACCTCAGGATCTCCTGCCACAAAGCGTTTGGAGAGAGGACTGGGCAGATACACCCCTGCTTTGCTGCTCTGTAGTTTCACAGCTGTTTAATGATCTCTGGTGGCAGATCTTCCCAGAGACATTTTGCTGTCTGATGTCTTAGAGAACTCCTGTTCACCAGACAGGGCACGCTGAGCTCGATGGACCATGGGGCTTATTCAAAATAAGAGAGTTTGCTACGATCTTTGGAAAGGACTTACCATTCTTCTTTAATTCCAGGAATCTCTCTGTCTGGAATGGGGTGCCTGGAGGACAACAATGGATGAAAGAAGGTCCGACTCCATCTCTGTTCTTTCATGCTTTTGCCATCTCCTGACTATCTTTGCCAGTGTTCCCTCTAAGCTGAGTTAGCGTGAGCTAGCTCACAGTTTTTTAGCCTCTGGCTCACAGATTTTTGGCTTAGCTTAGGAAGGATGACTCCAGAGCAAACTAATTTATGCAGTGGCCATATCGCTCACTCACAACTTTAATGCCCGTAGGTCACAAAGTAGAATTTTTGTTCACAAGACTCCACAGCTTAGAGGGAGCATTGCTTCTTTGCCGTTATCACTCTGAAGATGGAGTCCACAAAAGGGTTGGTCAACTTGGATCTTGATTTATGCAGCCAATTCTTGCCCATCAAGGGTAGCATCCTTTTGGTGCGCCCTTCTTCGCTGTCTTTTGCAAATGGCACTGTGGGTTCTCATTGGCTTGGAGATATCTTTTCTGAACATATGTCCCCGGAGAAAGGGACTTTGTTTGTTTGCTCAGGCCTCCAGGGCTCTAAAAATACAACAATTGCTCCCTTGGCTTGGTATGGAGCAGAGCCCCTGGTGGTCCTATCCCAGCTGTGCAAATCAGTAAGACTGAGGTGGACCTTCAGGCGCAAGACCCCGTGGGGGCCCAGATTCTGATGACACCCATTCCATCCCTGCTCTTCCAGTAAGGCCAATTAGTGATGCTGTGAACCTTAAAAATAACAGGCTCAGCCACTGAGTTTCTGCTCCTTTCAATAGTTGCATTTATTTCAAGTCAGTCCCTCATATTTTTGAATTTCTGTTACGTTGGCAACTTGAAATGAAGTGCCTTGCAAGTACATGTGCCTATTTCACATGCGTGTAGATGGTGGCCTTCATCATTTGTGATTATTCATTCAGCATTATCCAATTGCCCTGACCTGGATGGCTTGGGCTAGACCAATCTTGGCAGATCTCAGAAGCTAAGCAGGGTCAGCCCCAGTTAGAATGTGGATGCGGAGACCCCCAAGGAAGTCCAGGGTTCCTACGTGGAGGCAGGCCAACAGCCAACCACCTCTGTTTGTCTCTTACCTTGAAAACCTTATGGGGTCACTGGAAGTCAACAGCAACAAGATGGCACTTTTCACCACCAACTGTCCAATGCAGAGGTCACCAACCTTTTTGAGCACCTTTGGAATTTTGACACAGGTCCAATCTGTATTGGTCTTTCCTGCCGCCGTGCAATGATCTCATGTCGTTTCACAAGTTTCTGTCTGCATTTCATGCCGCATCCGCTCTCCTACTGTTTCATCTCAGCATCGGCTGTCTGCATCATTTTATTGCCATTTAGTGGTGACCAGGGGTCATTTCGTAGAAAAAGAGGTGCAGAAGCTCATTAGCATAATTGATTAGCATAACTAATTTGCATATGCCACACCCCCTGACATCACCAGAAGTTTGTCAGAAGGCAACACCCATCACTCAGGCTCCACTGGACTGTTTTGGAGTGCTAGCTATTGGGGGTGGGGGAACGTACAGATCTGTCCTCGCAGAGGAGGGAGAGCTTGTACCTGAATAAAACTTGGTCTTAAAGGTGCCACTGGACTGTTTAGGACCGGGGGGCTGGGGGGAGCTCTGCAACTTACCTGGCTGCTTCTTGCTCTGACTGAGGGCTGCTGGGAGAAGGGGGTGGGGCTTGTTGCATGTGCCCGCCCCCTGGGCTCTTTACTGCCGGAGCTCCGCTCCTGTGTTCTCCTGCAGGAAATGACCCCTGGTGGTGACTCTGAGTTCACTACGGTGTCCCACCATGTTATTTGGATTTGGTTTTAAAGTGTTTTAATTGCTCCTCCCTGCCCTCAAGCCGCTGTGAGCGATAAGCAGACAACTGGAGCCGAATTCTCCCCCCCCACATCTTTTCTAAGGAAATACACAAATTGTCACAAAGGAAACTAGTTAGCTGAAAATCCAGTCATCTGCATTTAAAAGCAGTCAGGGAACATTTTTCTGCAGTCATATTATTTTTTTTTGGGGGGTGGAAGCACACCCACCCCTGAAACATTTGTTATTTCTTGGGTTAGTCCCCAGAATGCCCTGCCTGGCAACCACAGGGTGTTTTGTGTTTTTTTACCCAGCTCATTCCATCTTTCCTGCACCCCCGCCTCCCCCTCCGCCAGGTCACCCCCCTTTACTTTCGCGGTGTGTGTGTCACAGGTGCTGTTTCTTCCCCACAGCGCAGCACAGTGCAGCACCCTGCTGGCACCCCTGGGAGGCTGCTTCTCCCCCCCTCTCTCACGCTCTCCCTCTGTCCTAATACAGACAGTTAGCTTTTTATACTGAGCCAAATGGAAGGCAAAGGAAGCTGGTGCCGCAGCAGAATGAAACAGCTTTACATAGCAAATGCAGATTGGGCCACAGTGTAGTGAGTGCAGCCCACAAAATGGCTGCCACAACATGGCCACTGCCGGAGACACAGCCATCCACAAAATGGCTGCCACAGATGACCTTGGGTCACACAATTAAGACCTTTGTTCTGTGGTGGCTGCTGTTGACAAAGCAATGGTTTAAACAGATCTGCACAGCCAATCAAATCTCCAGTAGCCATTCAGCCAATCAAATCTCCAGTAGCCATTGTTGACAAAGCAATGGTTTAAACAGATCTGCACAGCCAATCAAATCTCCAGTAGCCATTCAGAAGCCTTGCTGGGCAAAAGCCCCACCTGGCCCTGCCCACTTTTTAAAAACGCTTGTTGGGTGCCAGGAAAGGTGTCTGTGAGTACTATGGTGCCTCTGAGCACCACCAATGGATGCTGTTGGTCCATGCAGAAACCTTACTGGACTGCTGGGAATACATGACCTAAGTCCAGGGCCAAGGGCAGGCAACATTTACATGTGCTAATATTGTCCTTGATTACCCATGTTCTGAAGACTCGGTTAAAAGTCTTAAGAAAATGGGCAATCAAGGACAATATTGGCACACGACAACAACCAGTCACAGGCAAGTGAACAATGCTGCAAACTTCACATGGCTGTGGAAGCAATGCAATACTGACCTTCCTGTACGTGAACCAGAGCAGAACATTCTTGAGAGCCAATTTATAATATTTGACACAAAGTTATTCCCCCTGCCCCCCGAGAGTTTGAGAATGACAGCTCCCCACCAGATAGATGGAATATATTTTCTTGTATGCCACCTTTCTACTCTAAAGAGTACCAAAGGCAGTTACGGTAGTCCAACTTGGATGTCACCGAGGAACATGTTGGCCTTGTTAGATTTTTGGATGGATAGCTGCAGCTGTTGAGCCCTCCCAGTCTCGAACAAGCCCCTTCCCCCAATTTCTACCTCCTCTCTCAGCAAAGACAGCAATCATTTGCAGTCAACTTATCCTTTGCTGGCAATTCAATCATGATCCGAATGGAGGAAAATTTGCCGATCATCACCAATTCCACTACTCTGTTCCCTTGTATCTCGCTAGATCAAGACATTAGTCTTTAAGGTACTCTTGGACTCTTAGTCTTTTCTTGTATCTCCCTTTCTTCCTGTTGCAACAATCCTGATCCTGACCAAAAGTTTCCATATTGGTTTGGTGACATTTGTGTTCATTGGTTTTGGTGGAGTGACCTTAAGGATAGATGATGTAGTGATGGCTACAGGTGATGGAAGAAAAAAGAAACTGTGTAAACAACGCTAAGAGTTCACCAAAAGGAACAATATCACTATATAAAATTACAAATACATATAATTGTGTTACAGATATCCAACAGGTAAGTCCTAGACTGACTTTCAACAGGTAAAGACAATATACTTTCAATTCTGTCAGCAGATAATCTATACATCGCGCCCTGAGCCCGCGTGCGGGGAGGGCAAGGTATAAATGAAATAAAATAAATAAATAAATAAATAAATACATCAAAGATTATAATAAGTAGCATACAAGTGTATATTAATTCCAGCAGACAAAGATTGTGGATTTCAGACTTCGTTTCGGATACTCTTCCTCAGTAAGCTGATAAAATTGCATCAACACATTCAACATGATTTTCCAAGGTAAGTCTCAATGAACAAGACTAGATCTAATGGGTGGAAATTACAAGTCTCAATGAGCAAGACTAGATCTAATGGGTAGAAATTACAAGGGAGTTGTTACCTGCTAAATATCAGGAGAAACTTTCTAACTGTAAGAGTGGTTGAGCAGTGGAACAGTCTGCCTCTGGAGGTGGTGGGTGCTCCTTTGCTGGATGTTTTCAAGCAGAGGCTGGACGACCATCTTTCGGGTATGTTGTAGGTATGTAGGGCTATCTTTCAGCTATGCTCCTGCAGAGTGCAGGGGGTTGGACTAGATGACCTGCAAGGTCATCCAACTTTAACATTCTATGATTCTATGAACAGCTTTCCATCGTCTACTGGAGAGCATTTGTGGGCAGACAGTGAATAATCACAAAGGAACAGGCACATGCAGCTTTGAAAGGGTATTCGACAGACTCAAGGAGGATAAGTCTATCAGTGGCTACTAGCCATGGTGACTGAGGGGAAGCTCCACATTTAGTGGCAGTCAACCTCTGAATCCCAAACCCAGGAGGCAACATCAGGGGAAGGCCTCGGCCTCCATGCCCTGTTGTTGGCCTTCCAGAGGAACTGGTTGAAACCACTGTGTGAGACAGAATGTTTGACTAGCTGGACCACTGGTCTGATCTAGCAAGGCTCTTCTTCTTATGAGGGGAAAGCCTCGGCCTCTATGCCCTGTTGTTTGCCCTTCATGGTAACTTGTTGGCCACTGTGGATTGGCTGAGTCTGGGGCTGGCCCACCCCAGGGGGGCATTTAAAAGGCATGCCCAAGAGCAGATCGGTAGGAAGAGCCAGATCCATTCCCTGGCAGGTGGGAAGAGGCAATTGGTAGAGCAGAGAGTGGGGATTGGCTGAAGAGAAACCTCGCTCTATTCTGACTCTGGGGCACTTGCCCTACAAAAGCAACCGTGAAGGGTGAGTCAGCCCTGGAACTGGACCAGAGCTCGGTGGAGCCTGACAGATGGTTTGCCCAGTTTCCCAAGTTGAACACAGGGATGTTACTAAACACACTGTTTTGACTGAAAGTTCCCGTTTCTGACATGGTTTGAGTCCAGGAGCACCTTAAAGAGCCGCAAGATGTCTAGGGTCAGGCCCATGTCTAGGATTTTTTTTTGTTCAGGGGGCATTTAAATTTTTAAAAGGTAAAGGTAAAGGTCCCCTTGCTCGAAAGCCAGTCGAATCTGACTCTAGGGTTGCGGTGCTCATCTCCATTTCAAAGCCGAAGAGCCAGCACTGTCCAAAGACGTTTCCGTGGTCATGTGGCCGGCATGACTAAACACCGAGGCGCACGGAACGCTGTTACCTTCCCACTGAAGTGGTCCCTATTTATCTACTTGCAATTTCTTGCTTTCGAACTGCGAGGTTGGCAGGAGCTGGAACTAGAGATGGGAGCTCACTCCATCATGTGGCACACTCGGGTCTCGAACTGCTGAACTACTGACCTTCCACAGCCTGCAGTTCAGCGTTTTAACCACTTGAGCCACCGCAATTAAATTACAGTTAATTAAATTAATCTGAATGCCTGTCTTTAAAGGGGGACGCTTCGAGCCTGCTTCTAGCCCTCCCTTTCAAGGGCAGCAAGTGCGTCAGTTCCTAGGGAAAAAACAGCTCAGGGGGCATTTCATTGCCTTCAGAAGGCATTTAAATGCCTTTTGAGTTCTGTTGCACAGGGCAAGAAAGTTTAGAAGGGCACCTTCAATACATCTCCAACAATCCCCCTTTCTGCTAGTCCAGTACCACCTAGGTCAGGGGTGTCAAACTCATTTATTATGAAGGCCGGATTTGACATAAATGAGACCTTGTTGGGCCGGGCCATGTGGGTCATAAAATGTAAAGCCAGGTAGCGGAGATATAAATTTTATAAAGGACACAAACACAAAGGTGTTTTTTTTTAACTTAAAATAAAAACATGCTTAAAACATTAGCACTCTTGCAATATTTTGTTTATTTAACAGTGTCTGATAACTGACACCTCTTGCTCTGAATTATTGCATCAAAATGTCTGTGCTGTTGCAATCTTGAGTATGCTGTTCAGGTGTGTATCTGTAAGCTGCAAACCTACATTGACGCAGCAGCAGCAGAACTGGAAGGAGAAGCAGAAGACAGCCAGTTCCACTGTGGGCCTCATCAATGTTCCCTCTAAGCTGTGGAGTCTTGTGAGCAAAAATTCTACTTGGTGAGCTACTGGCATTAAAGTTGTGAGCGAGCAATTTGGCTACTGCATAAATCAGTTTGCTCTGGAGCCCTCCTTCCTGAGCGAAGACAAGAATGTGTGAGCCGGAGGCTAAAAAACGGTGAGGTAGCTCACGCTAACTCAGCTTAGAGGGAACACTGGGCCTGATAGAAGCCCTCCGGGGGCCTGATCTGGCCCCTGGGCTGCATGTTTGACACCCCTGACCTAGGTTAGGGTAAAAAATAAGGTTTCTGGCATGGCTATTTGTGGGGCAGGGTTTTTAATTAATGGGGCTGGGCCCTCAAATGCCCCACCATAGCCACGGGCCTGTCCAGGGTAGACTTTTTGAGACTCAAAGCTCCCTTCATCAGGCATCTGACAAAAGGAGGAACATTGACTCTTGAAAGCTTCTACCCTGGAAATCTTGTGGGTCTTTGAGGTGCTCCTGGACCCAAGTCTCACTCTTCTACCTCAGGCCAACATGGCTACCCACCTGAAACTCTTTGACATGCGTTTTTCCTGCACGGGATAAAACTGCATTCTCTCCTTCCCATCTGTGCAAAGAAAATTTGATAGAAACATTACAGTTGAATAAACCGGTTTATGCATATAAATGGTGTAGAAGAAGCATGTATGTCATATAAATAACATAACATCGTGTTGGAATGGAACAAAAATGCCATAAAAGTGCCGTAAAAGAAATGAACAAAGGGGAAAAAACAAGCCAAAGAAAATGCTCTCATTGAATATGTTGGAAAAAAAATAAAAGATCAGCAGCGTAACATAATGGTTAGAGTGTAAGGCCTAGTCTGGGAGGTTTGGGTGGTATAAAAATGCACTCGATAGAAATAAAAGCACATTTGTACAATCCTCGTTAAAATGGGCTTGCCCGCTTTGGGTGCGGGAAGAGATTAAAGACACTGGGAAAAGCCACTGAGGGGATAATTTTGCCTATGAACTGGAAATGAAATATCTGTCTCAGTTTGGGAGAGTTTAGGAATTAGAAGTTGGTTACCTGACAGGAAGCAGGGAGTATGAATAAACTGACAGTTCTTACAATGGAAGGAGGTGAGCAGCGGGGGCTCACAAGGATTGGTATGGGGACCAGTGCTATTTAATTTGTTCACAGATGATGTGGAATTTAGGCTGAGTTTGGGCAGTAGCCAAGTTTGCAGGTGATACCAAATTTATTCAGAATGGTGAGGTCAGAATACCCAGTAGAGGGTTAAATGGACCAAAGGTTCATCTGGGCATAAGGCAGATTAATATGTTTGGAAGTTCCAGGGAGGGGCCGTGGTTCAGTGGAAGTGTACCTGTTTTGCATGTAGGAGGTCCTAGGTTCAACCCTCGGCATCTCTGGTTATTCAAAGACTCTCCGGTAAGCAGGTAAGATGCTGCAGAGTCTCTGCCTGTTAGAGCAGAACATATTGAGTTAGATGCATGAACGGTCTAATTCACTGTGAGGCGAGGCCCTCTGCAAAAGGCAGTTTCTTAGACTATTAAAGAAGATTTGTTGGTTCATGCTTCGCATGCATAAAGCTCCAGGTTCAATTTCCAGTTAAAGGCTTTCAACAGAGGTAGCAGAAGATTTTTCTGTGATTCAGGAGGAGGAGCCATGGCAAAGTGGAAAAGCCTCTGTTTTGCATGCAGAAGGTCCCAGGTTCAATTCCTGCCATCTTCAGTTAAAAGTGCTGGAAAAGGCAATGCCTGGTGTACAATGAAGAGAAGATCCTGAAGGGGGCAGCAAGAAGACAATTAGATAGGATAGTGAGGTCAGTACCGTCTCTCCTGTCAAGTGTTGTTCCTTGTCTGTCTTCAGATGGCTACTCTTACGGCAATTTCCCCCTTCTTGGAAGTGCCACACTCAGTCTTACCCTCTCTCTCAGCTAGAGATGTAGTTAGGAACTTATCTCTGTCTCGCCTCTTTCCTGTCAAGTATGTTAATTCCTAAATAGATGTTATCTACTCTTTCATCAGGTTGTGCACCATTGCTGTGTTAATTACTCTGCCAACAAAAAGGACCAGATTGTAGTAGGTGATGGGAAAGACCTCTGCCCGAGACCGTGGAGAGCTGCTGCCAGTCTGAGTGGACAATACTGGCCTTGATGGACCAGTGGTCTCGACCGGTATAAGACAGCTTCATATGTGGCACACGCTCTGGAGAGGTGCAGCCGATTACAGCAGAGAACGGCCCTTTCTTCACCCGTATTTTGCCTCGGTTTCTGAGCACATCCTATTATTTCGTTCTGCATTCTCTTCCGCTTTAAATTCCAGTTTGTGTCTGGCCTTTTGTGTCTGGACAAGGGGATTCCGTGCTCCCAAATGTGTCAGTGTTGCATGTATGGGCCTGGATTTTCCCCTCCCTCTCCTTTCTTTTTGCAGAATCACAGAGGGAGGGAGGGAGGGAGGGGTTGGCTCTGCAGTTAAACGTTTTGAGAGACTTTTGCCTTTCTCTTCATCTTAGACAAAGCAGCCAGTTAGCTAAAAAAATGTGGGTTTTGCTTGTAGATGCAGAATGCATACAGAATGCATAAATAAATAAACTGGAGGGGTGAAAAACTAGTGCAGAGGGAATGTGTGCGACTACAAAGTCAACCCTGAAGAAGAAGAAGAGGAAGAAGAAGAAGAGAAGAGATTGGATTTATACCCCGCCCTTCACTCAGAGTCTCAGAGCAGCTTACAAACTCCTTTCCCTTCCCCTCCTGTAAGACACAGGCTTCGGGTTCTCTGCCAGAATACCCAGGTTCAAGCTTTACGCTCCGGTTTGGCAAATCAGGCAAAAATGCTTTTATTATAAAAAAACAACTAAGACAACCTCAATTAACAATACTTCAAGGAAAAAAGAAAATTCCACGTCCTTCAGGCGGTTGCCAAAATACAAAGAGTAATTAAAATCAACTGGAACTTACAATGACTCCACAAGGTAGGAAAACATCCTGCCCACCAGACGCGTGCTACCTTCCCCCCCACCTTTTTGCTATTTTATCTTTGGAAGGACCTGTTAAGACGCTGCCCCTCCCTGTCTCCAGTGCAGCTGTC
>NW_015162571.1:33658-58387 GCF_001447785.1 Gekko japonicus
TTTATTATAAAAAAACAACTAAGACAACCTCAATTAACAATACTTCAAGGAAAAAAGAAAATTCCACGTCCTTCAGGGGGTTGCCAAAATACAAAGAGTAATTAAAATCAACTGGAACTTACAATGACTCCACAAGGTAGGAAAACATCCTGCCCACCAGACGTGTGCTACCTCCCCCCCCACCTTTTTGCTATTTTATCTTTGGAAGGACCTGTTAAGATGCTGCCCCTCCCTGTCTCCAGTGCAGCTGTCAATTAAGAGATCTCAGCTGTGCAGCTCTTGCAAAGCTGAGTACGGGACAGTTCCTGTAAAGACTTGCAAGGTCGATTCTCCCCCTCCTGCCGTCCTTCAGTTCTACAGTGTTGCTGGGTTACAGACAAGTTGGTATCTTTCTTACACCTCCCCACAACAGACACCCTGTGAGGTAGGTGGGGCTGAGAGAGCTCTGGCAGAAACTGCTCTTTTTCAAGGACAGCTCTAACAGGACTATGGCTTGCCCAAGGTCATCCAGCAGCTGCAAGTGGAGGCATGGGGAATCAAACCGGGTTCTACCTCCCCACAACAGACACCCTGTGAGGTAGGTGGGGCTGAGAGAGCTCTGGCAGAAACTGCTCTTTTTCAAGGACAGCTCTAACAGGACTATGGCTTGCCCAAGGTCATCCAGCAGCTGCAAGTGGAGGCATGGGGAATCAAACCGGGTTCTCCCAGATTAGAGTCCGTGCACTTAACCACTACACCAAACTGGCTTGACTCCTTGGATTCTCTGGAGCAAGCTGTCAGTGCAGAAAGGCCAATGATTGGTTAAGAACATAAGAGCCATGCTGGATGAGACCAAAGGCCCATCAAATCCAGCATTCTGTTCACATGGTGGCTGACCAGCTGCCTCTAGGAAGCCCACAGGCAGGATGACTGCAACGGCACCCTCCCGCTTGTGCTCCCTGGCCACTGATGGAAAGAGGCACGCTGCCTCTGGAGAGAAGGGAGAGCCCCATCCTCCATGGATTTGTCCACTCCCCTTCTAAAGCTTTCCAAGCTGGTCGGGAGGGAGTAAGGAAGGGGGCATGGCGTAGCCCAATCCTGGAAGCTATGCAGAGTCAGCCCTGATTAGTCCTTGAATGGGAGACCTCCGAGAAAGGCTCTGCAGAGGGAGGCCATGGGCAAACCACCTCTGCTTCTCACTTGCCTTGCAAGCCCCTTGCTGGCATCGCCATAAGTTTGGTGCGACTTGATGGCACTTCACAAACACACACACACAATCAGTAGCTGGAGGGTGGGAAGGCAGCATGGTATAGCCCGATCTTGTCATATTTCAGAAGTGAACCAGGGTCAGTGCTTGGATGGGAGACCACCAAGGAAGACCTGTGCAGAGGAAGGCCATGGCAAACCACTTGTGCTGAAGTCGGCTGCGGCTTGACATCACTCCACACACATGTAAGTTGGCGGGCCATCACTACATCCTGCGGAAGCCAGTTCCCGAGATTTCATTCTTTGGAAGTCAAGTCCCTTCTTGGCCTCCATAATTCAATGCAGGTCTTCTCTAAAGGTCTCAGATGGCCTCAGCGGGTTGCAAACATACTTTGTGAATGGCGACTGCTTGGCAAGCTCCAGTCTTAGTGGCAGCTTCTAATCCCCAGTGGTTGTCCATTGGACAGGGGGTGAAAAGCACAGATGCCATTTGAATGGAGACGGCTTGACAAACTCTGGTTTTAATGGCAGCTTCTAATCCCAAGTGGTTGTCCATTGGACAGGGGGTGAAAAGGACAGAGGCCATTTGAATGCGTGAAGAGAAGCAACAGAAACTGTTTGGCGAAACCTTGCCCACCACCCCCATTCATTCCCCAGTAGATTTTTCTGTTTTCTCCCTGCGACGTTCCATTAATAATCAGTTTCCAGGATTCGCTGTCTTAATGAGTTTGTTTTCGGTGCCGTTTCTCTTTCTCTGGAGAAAGAAATCCCTCCCCCCCCCCCCCCCCCCCCATGCACACTTGGGAGCTGCACAATAAGAGACTTGTTTGTGGAGCATGAAGTCAGCTCTTGGCTAGACGTCCGGAGGGATGGAAGCTCGGCTCCCGCGAATCCTTTCCATCCTTCTGGGGTAATTAACCAAACCCAATTAGTGGGAAGTCAGAAGGGAGACAAAAGTTATAACCTGGGGAGATTCGAGAAGTTTGCTGAGAGCAGAGCCCAGGAATTTAGCCAGCACCTGTACACACCTTTTCCCAAGACGTTTGCCTTGTGTGAATGCACCGGCATACATACATACAAACACACATACCGCAGGAGTGCCATGTCTCTGTACCACCTTCATGAGCTTCTTGAATGACACTGAGGTTGCCCATGGCAGGGAGCAGATCTGGCAGAGTGGTAAACAGATGGGGGAAGGGCACACCAGTGGGTGGCAGTGCAAGAATGTGAGCAAGACGTTGGTGGCAAGTGGGACTGTCCCATGCCCAGGGCCCTGGCAGCAACCACCACCCTGTGCATTGCCCTTCTGTTTATTCCCCAGCACTGAATGTTCTGAGGTCTACTGCCTCTGAATGTGGAGGGTTTGTGTGATTGAATGCTCCCCCCCTAAAAAAGACACAGAAAGCTTAACATTTGAACACAATTTTTTTTCATTTACTTTATTAATATCCCTCCTTTCTCCCCAATTGGACCCAAAGCGGCTTACAACCTGCTCCTGTCCTCTGTTTTGATCCTCACAACAACCCTGTAAGGTAGGTTTGGCTGAGAATGGCTCTCACCTACTCTGATATGCTGGCTTTCTGCGTGAAAGATGTTTGATTTGGGACAGACTGGATTCACTATATCTAATAGTAAGCTGGCAGGTCCTCGTGCGGATGATGAAAGGCAGAAAATCCAGACAGGACACCTACAGACATATTAGGGGAACTCTGCCTGCTCAGGGGACTCCCCAGGTTTGCAGAAGAATTTGACTTTGTCAATGAGCCTGTCATGACCCCAGGGCCAGGGGGTCTCCACCTTCTGCTGCCACCACCAGTGTTCCCTCTAAGCTGAGTTAGTGTGAGCTAGCTCACAGAATTTTAGCCTCCAGCTCACAGATTTTTGTCTTAGCTCAGGGAGGATGGCTCCAGAGAAAGCTAATTTATGCAGTAGCCAAATCATTTGCTCACAACTTTAATGCCAGCAGCTCACAAAGTGGAATTTTTGCTCACAAGACTCCACAGCTTAGAGGGAACATTGGCCACCACCCTGGACTTCGGTCCCTTGAGAAGGCCCAGGGTACCCTCTCAAGCCCATCCAACATGCCCCTTTTCAGCTGAGAACACACAGGTGTGATTGACCCAGGCAGAGAAATTAATTAAACTGAAAGGGTTTATTAAAAACAACACTGGGGCATGGAAAGCAAGACAAGGCAAGGTGCTTTAAAAGGGTACAACAGGGTTGAAAAGGCAAAATAAACATAGGCTGCGGTCACACGGAGCATTAGCCACGCTACAGAGACGGAAGATAGGTGGATTTTCCGGACGCGATCAAATCGCAACATCTGGGAAGCGTAGAGCTCCCATGGCGAACCTGAGGCTTCCCGCCAAAGATGCGCCATAAAAAACTAGTACCTCCGAGGTACTAGTTTCCGGAAACCGTGGGGCAAGGGCGGGCGTCTGATCACGTTTCCGGTGGTAGCTAGTGGCATCCGGCGCCCGCCCATGTCCCGCCCAGAGAGCCAGTTTGTTGTAGTGGTTAAGTGTGTGGACTCTAATCTGGGAGAACCGGGTTTGATTCCCCACTCCTCCACTTGCACCTGCTGATGTGACCTTGGGTCAGTCACAAGCTCTGGCACAGCTGTCCTTGAAAAAGAGCAGTTTGTGTCAGAGTTCTCTCAGCCCCACCCACCTCACAGGGTGTCTGTTGTGGGGAGGGGAAGGGAAAGGAGTTTGTAAGCCGCTCTGAGACTCCAAGTGAAGGGCGGGGTATAAATCCAATCTCCTCCTCCTCCTCCTCTTCTTCTTCTTCTTCTTCTTCTTCTTCTTCTTCTTCTTCTTCTTCTTCTTCTTCCTCCTCCTCCTCCTCCCATGGTGAAAGGGGTTCCCCCCCCCCAAGTCTCCGGGATGCGCACAAGCCCCAACGGTGCATGCGCACACTTTGGTTAAAAAACGCCACAACCCCCGCCACACCACTTCTTTGCCGCGCCGCAGGATTGACGTCTGATCGGCACCTCCCCCCGAACCATGGGATGTCGGTGGGACGTTTGATCTGGCGGCCGCGCAGTAGTTCACTCCGGGGCAAACAGCCACACCTCCCTCCTGCGATATCCAGCCCGTATGACCAGGGCCATAATCTAATGCAGCTACCTGTTTCTACTTCCAGGCCCACAGCCTGCCTAACCCTCACGCTGAGCCCAGGGGAGATCTTCCTCTCTCCCAGACCAGCCTGTCCCCACAGACCAGGCCGCAGAGAGAGACCGAAAAGAACTGAGAGATCTTTGTCTTCCCAGACCAACCTGTCCCCTCAGTGAGACCAGGCCACAGAGAGAGACGAAAGAACACCCTGTTTCCCACAGTTAACCCCTAAGACCGACTCTCCTCACAGTATATAACAGTCGCCTCACAGAATCTCACTCTCTGATTGGCTATAGCCCATTGCGAAGCCTTATGGGGACTGTAGGCTGCCTACTTTCACTGCCATGCAGGTCTCTCCTGGGACCAGGTCACACCAGGCCCTGCTCCCAGTCCTGCACAGATCCTGACAGAGCCGAAAGAAAAGAAGGGAGGAGAATACCCCATTAAATGGCCGGATGAGGACTGAGCAAGCACCAGGATGGAGGAAATGTTGAGGGCAGCTGGGTGTCAAACGAAAGAAAATGAAGGAGAGGCAATAGAAATTTACTTATTTCTATCCCACCTTCCTGTGCAAAGAGAACAGCCAAGGCAGCTTAAGGTATACTAATAAAATACAGATATCAGATAATCAACCAGTGATTATCCTGCCAAAGCCCCTAAGCACTTATAAACACATGGAGTGGAATATTTTTTTGCTGGGGGGATTTCCAGATCCTCCCTAGAGAACTGGGAAGGGTTATCTTTGGCAATATTAAGGGGGGGGGGAAGAATGAGTGATTATACAATGAATTGTTAAAATGTGGAATCTGCTGCCAGAGGATGTAGTGATGGGATGTCTGCTTGCGCAACCGCGCGTTATTTTGCCCCGGGGCAAACAGCCACGCTTCCCCCCCGCATTTTCCTGCCCGAGTGACCGCAGCCCAGATGTGGTATCAGGTATGACATTTGCCTTGAATTAGCCTTGAATTAGATTGAATTCACCCTTCCTGGCAACCCCCTCCCCACCTTCTACCTGGATGTAATGGTTGGCGGCTTCTGTTTCAATATATCTGAAGAAGGGTGAAGGCACGTGAAAGCTTATACCCAGAATGAAACTTGATTGGGTCTTAAAGGTGCCAATGGACTCAAACTTTGTTCTAAAGAACAAAGACCCTTTTGAAGGCTTTTGAAGCAGTGCAGGACAGAGTAGAATAATACAGCAGTGGGAGTAGAGCCTTGAGGAATGCATAATTTGTTGTAGATGTGCTTGGGCAGTAAATCTTGGTTTGAGAAATGGGACGTTCTTATTTTTATCTGCAAAAAGGTTGGAGGGTATGGCAGTTCTTTTCATTCGTCCATCACTGGGCTGAAGATCCCCTAATGACTACAAATTCCAGAATGGACACACATTCCTGAAATGTGTTTGTGTGTGTCTGGGAACCCAAAGTCCCCATGCTTTTGAGGGCCTGCCCTGTCCTCAAGGAATAAAACTTTCAAGATACAAAAACAAGTACAAACCCAAGTTTAGTCATAAAAAGACTGAATGCTTAAATTAGGGGTCCCCGACATTTTGAGCCCGCAGGAACCTTTGGAATTTTGAGAGGGGTGGTGAGCACCACTCCAAAATGGCGGCCAAAAGAGGTGCTGCCAAACCCAAAATGGCTGCCACAAAAGGCAGAGCTAAACCCAATACCTCCTTCTTTACTTTTCAAAAGAACTGCAGGAGGGAGAGGAGAAGAAGAAGAAGAGGAAGAGGAGGAGGAGATTGGATTTATACCCCACCCTTCACACAGCGTCTCAGAGCAGTTTACAATCTCCTTCCCTTCTTCTCCCCACAACAGACATCCTGTGAGATAGGTGGGGCTGAGAGAGCTCTCTCGAGAACTTTCCTTGAGAGAACAGCTCTGAGACAACTGTGGCTTACCCAAGGTCACACCAGCTGGCTGCATGTGGAGGAGTGGGGACTCAAACTCGGTTCTCCCAGATTAGAGTCTGCACTCCTAACCATTACCCTCTCAGAGCTGTTCTCTCAAGAGCAGTTCTCCAAAGAGCTCTCATGGCCCCACCTACCTCACAGGGTGTCTGTTGTGGGGAGAGGAAGAAGGAGATTGGAAGGTGCTCTGAGACGCTGAGTGAAGGGCGGGGTATAAATTCAGCTCCTCCTGCTTCTCCTCCTGCTGATCCTCCTCCTCCTGCTGCTCCTCCTGCTCTTGCTCTTCCTCCTCCTCCTCTTCTTCTTCACAGGCATGATTGTGCCTGAACTGCGCCTTGGATTTTCTTGCCTCACTGCCATCCATTTTGAGCATCGTTTCAGTGTGTCTATGTTGGTCCGCAGTAGAACAGCTAGGTTAGAGTCCAGTAGCACCTTGGAGAGCAACAAGATTTTCAGGGTATCAGCTTTCGAAAGTCAAAGTTCCCTTGGTCAGACACCAGTTTGAGCCGTGCGCCAAACAGCTTTCTGGCTGCACCATAGATGTGGCGGCAGAGGAGCTTTGTGTCTTCTCGCCTTTCTACTGCTTTTACATCTGCACAGTAAGAGAGATCAGTCCTGCTGCCCAAGTCATGGATGGTCAGTTCAGGTAATTAAATGATGCATGAGCGGCGAGCGAACCATGACTCCCATATGTCTCTGCAAAAAGCGTACATGCATAAAATAACATGGAATACACACACACACAAACACACACACAAAATGTCTATATCTGCATCTCTATTTTTATCTATATCAATTTCTTAGGTGGGTAGCAATGCACCCTCCAAGCTGTGGAGTCTTGTGAGAAAAAATTCTACTTTGTGAGCTACTGGCATCAAAGTTGTGATGCTCCATGTTTTGTTGTGTTAGTTTCTTTGTATGTATAGTTATTTTTGAAGCGAGGCCTCCAGAACTGCACACAGTCCTCCAAGTGTGGCCTGACCAATGCAGTGTACAGAGGGAACATGACATGTTGTGATTTGGATATTATGCCTCTGTTGATACACCCAAACACGCATTAACCTTTTTTGCCGCTGCATCACACTGACTTCTCGTATTTAGCTTACAGTCCACCCGTACCCCAATTATTCACACACACTGCTGCCCAGAAATGTGTTCCCCATCCAGTATGTGCATTTCTCAGTTTTGTTACTTAGATGTAGAACTGTGGCACTTATCCTTGTTGAAGTGCATCTTGGTCACATCCACCCAGTTTTCCAGTATGTTCAGATCTTGCTGAATTCTATCTCTATCTGTTGGTGTGTTTGCTATGCTTCCCAACTCGATGTCATCTACAAATGTGATTATTCCCTTCAGCCCTCATCCAGATCATTTATAAAAATATTGAAAAGTACTGGGACTAGAACCGAACTCTGTGGCACCCCCCTGGACACCTCCCTCCAATCTGATGAAATACTATTGACAGATGCTCTTTGAGTGCAGTTCTGCCATTAGTTCCCTATCCACCTAACTATCCTAAAGCCCAGTCCACAGTCCTCCAGTTTACCCCTCAGAACATCATGGGGAACCCTGTCAAAAACATTGCTGAAATCCAGGTAAACAATTTTGATGCTGTTCCCACCATCCAGTAAGCTTGTCACTTGATCAAAGAAGGAAACATGGTTGGTCTGTCAGGACCTGTTGGGGACAGTTAAAGCTCCATTTGTCAAATATCTGTAGATAGATAGGTAGGTAGGTTGGTAGGTAGACAGATGATAGATAGATAAATTTCCTGTCCTTCTAAGGAGCTCAGAGTGGCATGCAAAAGGTTTCCTTCCCCTCCCATTTTTGGCATGACCTGTTCCCTTTCATAAACATTTCATTTAAGGAATCCCTCTGCCCAAGAAGCCAAGCATCCAGTTGAAAGTTGGCTAAGATTTAAAGAAATTCCAAACCACCGATGATCGTAAGAATTTTTATTTCCTTTCATGTCAAAAAACCAATCACGTATGATGAATTCCAGAAATGTGTGACTCCAGCAAGTAGACAGTTCAGCCCCAAAGCTGCAGACCTGGTTCACGTGGCCACATTATTTTGTATTAAAGGATACCATCGGGAGGACTGTTGTACAATTTTTGGCTTCCCTCTCTTTGGACCCTCCCTTTTCATGATCATTTTTTTGACCATGGGAGCAACCAGTACAGAAGGACCAAAGCACATCTTTTGTGAATATTTTTCCTAAGCATTTCTTTGGTTGGTTGGTTGGTTGGTTGAATGGACAGGACACCAGATGGCTTTCTTCTGGTGCATTGCATCATATTTCTGGCAAAGTGACATGTATGTGTGTGTAAGGGCCACAAAGTTGCTTCCAAATGATGGTGACCCTATGAATTAATGACCTCCAAAGCATCCTATTATTAACAGCCTTGCTCAAGTCTTGCAAACTGAGGGCTGTGGGATTCGGTAGAACTCCCGTCCGCCATTTTAGATATTGGTTCAGACATTTTTATTTTTTTATGCTCTCGGTCGAGGTAAGCTTTAAGCTTATTCACTCCTCGGGTCCTAGAGATATGGTTTTTAAGGCTAGAATTCACTCCCCTGATTGAGTCCATCCGTCTGATGTTGGATCTTCCTCTTCTCCTGCTGCCTTCACATTTTCCTAGCATCATTGTTTTTTTCTAGTGACTCCTGTCTTCTTATAACATGACCAAAGTAGGCCTCAGTTTAGTCATTTTAATTCTAGGGAGAGTTCAGGTTCGATTTGATCCTGAGTATCTTCACTGACCCTTTGGTCATTGAGCCAGTTTGGTGTAGTGGTTAGGAGTGTGGACTCTAATCTGGGAGAACTGGGTTTGATTCCCCACTCCTCCACATGCAGCTGCTGGTGTGACCTTAGGTCAGTCATGAGTTCCTTCAGAGCTGTTCTCTCAAGGGCAGTTCTCCAGAGAGCTCTTTGAGCCCCACCTACCTCACAGGGTGTCTGCTGTGGGGAGGGGAAGGGAAAGGAGATTGTAAGCTGCTATGAGACTCCTTCAAGTGGTGAAGGGCAGGGTATAAATCCAATCTCCTCCTCCTCCTCTCTTCTTCTTCTTCCTCCTCCTCCTCTTTATATGCTGGGGTGGGTGGGAGGTAGGAAGCCACACACCACACCAACCAGCAGTGCAAGAACATGAACAATAGCCACACACCACACCAACCAGCAGTGCAAGAACATGAATGTTAAGTATGACACCTAACTCCGAGGAACAGTTCAACAAGTGATTTCAGCTTTATTTCGGTGATAACAGCATGAAGGCTCAGCCTTGTAGGTGCTAGACCAGCTAGACAACTTCCATAGGCAAAAAGGCAACTTATATACAATTCTGGCTGAGATAGCCACACCTACAATGTTGCACAACAACCAATCACATTAGGTTTGTTACATCCAATCACAATTGCTACATAACGTCCAATCAAAACCCTTCCCTCCAGAATACACACCATTGGTCAGTATTTACAATCCGCATAATGAGCTATGGTAGCTCAAGCTTTTACCATTATGTCTCTCAAGACATAACAACTCCTCCCCCCTTAGATGGCATCACACTGATAGTCTCAGCTTAAAAGTCGAGCGTCACCCCTGAGTGTTTGCAATTGTCGTTTGCAATTGGTGATCCAATTACAGTCTGAGCAGAAGAGAGTTTGCTCATGATGACATGTCTTGGGGTGCATTTCACCCCCCCGATCTTTGACAAAGGGGGTGCCAAATTCCATCTGTCTCGCTAGGGCGGAGGTAGATTGTGGGGTACACTTCTTGTCCCTTCATTTTTAATAGAGACGTATGAATGCCCCCCATTCATGACTTTTCTAATCGCCAGTGTCCAGACGGGTCAGTGCTAGCATCGTCACTTTCCCTTGAGTCCTAGTTAAGACAAGTTATGAAAGGAGGCAACAGATGTCATTTGGGTGCCCAACAGGGGCTGTTTGAAACCTCTGCAGACAAAGTGAAGAAATCAGAAGCCGTCTGATAAACACGATCATTACAAGTTGGGTAGGGAGACTTACGGACCTCCCCATGAAGGTCAGAAAATAGATTATATGTCCCTGGCTGACACTTTGGGTTGTTTTTCATAAGGGTTTATTTAGCATGCCTTGTCTCTGTAGACCAACAGCCGAGTGGGTGTGTGTAGCTGTTATGTTCCCAAAAGGTTTCCTGCTGTTACATAAATCAGGTGATGCATCCGCCGAGAGTCCCGGCTTCAGTTTTCAATACCTATTTAACAATCCCTCATAATTGGAAGTGAACCAATTTTCCTTTCTTCTCTTCCTTGATTGCGCTTCATTTTCTCGTGGTTCTGAGTCCCACGCCTCCTGATTTCCTGTTGAACTGGGATAATGTTCAAAATTCAACCCAGAATTGGAGCAGGTGCAATTTAATGTTCCTTGCAGTTCTTTCACGTCTTCCCGCCATTAACGATCTGCACATGCGCACTGATGCCACACTGCAAAAACATAATCTTGACAAGTGGAAACCCACAAAGACTTGCGGGGGGCATCTCATGTCCCCTCCCCCACTGTTTCCTCTTTCGCTTTCTTGAAAACTCCCATAACCTCTCCCTTTTCCTTCTTCCTTCTCTTCTTCCTACCTAATGGCCAACCTACATTTATCTACCCCTTTGTCTTCAGCATTTCCTCCCCTCCCAGTAGCCTCTCCCTAGGAAAACTGTGGCCCAGTTGTGTGGTGGTGGCCACTGAGACAGGCCCACTTGCATGGTAGGGAATCCTCAAGGAATTGTGGGAGGAGACCTCACTTTTCCTTCTCTCCCCCTCCCTCCACTATTTCTTTCCCTCCTCCTGGCAAACCCCATATCCTCTCCCCCTTTCCCTGCTTCATTCTCTCATTCACAGCTGTTCACCAACCTACCTTTTATTAGGAAAGAGCAGGTAGAGAAAGAGGTACTTTTCTCCCTTTCTCACAATACAAGAACTCGTGGGCACTCCATGAAACTGCTGAGTGGTTGGGTTAGAACAGATAAAAGGAAGTGCTTCTTCACCCAAAGAGTGATTAACACTTGGAATTCACTGCCACAGGAGGGGGTGGCGGCTACAAGCATGGACGGCTTCAAGAGGGAATTAGATAGGCATATGGAGCAGAGGGCCATCAGTGGCTATTAGCCACAAGGTATAGATAGGGGCTCTGGGGCAGGAGATGCTCTGTATTCTTGGTGCTTGGGGGGGGTCAACAGTGGGAGAGCTTCTAATGTCCTAGCCCCACTGGTGGACCTCCTGATGACACTGGTATTTCTGGCCACTGTGTGACACAGAGTGTTGGACTGGATGGGCCTTTGGCCTGATCCAACATTGGCATCTCTTATGTTCTTATGTTCTTAGCCTCTTCAGCTAGATTTATTATCTATTATCTGTTTACTGCATTCATATCCACAGGGTGGACCAGAGCAGTTTACATCATTCTCCTCTCCTCTTTTTTATCCTCACAACAACCCTGGTATGGTTGGTTAGCCTGAAAGTACATGACTAACCTAAAATCACCCCGTGAGCTTCCAGAGGGAGATGGGATTTGGACCTGGGTCTCCCAGACCCGACTCTGAAGCTCTAACTGCCACATCACACCGGCTTTCATAGGGTGGCTTCTGTTGAACAGTAGCAAGCAACTAAGCCTAGCTAAGTTGTGCAAATTGGGTGGTATCAAGTCAGCCAGTGGTTGCTGACAGGCCTAGGGTCGCCAGCCTTGAGGTGGGACCTCGAGATCTCCCACAGTTACAACTGATTTCCCGACAACAGAGATCTGTACCCTGCAAAAAATGGCTGCTTTGGAGGGTGGACTCTATGGCATTATATCTAGTTAAGGCCCCCTCTCTTCTGCAAACCCTGCCTTCCCTAGACTTTACCTCAAAATCTCCATGAATTTCCCAACCTGGAGCTGGCAACCCTAGGGCCCATGCCTGGCTCTGATGAGTCCTCCCTCAAAGGCCAAAACAGTCCTGGGAAAAGCCCTGCCCCCTCCCCTGCCTTTTACTCAGAGAAACCCAGCCTGGAATGCTGTGGTTGCCTAGCAGAAGCCATTGAGGGAATATGCTGCTTAAAGCTACAGGCACCTGGTTTACCATTTTGAGGTTTTTAAAGTCCTCCAATGCATTTTTTTTTAGATTTCACATTTTTCTGCAAACCTGAGGCATTTTTCAGGTTTGTAGAAAGATCTGTCTTGCCCATTCTCAGCTCCAGTCACCAGATTTAGGTATTCTCAGATTTGGCCGGCTTCTATATTAGCATATAGATGATATATTAGCATATAGATGAAATTGGTGGAAACCATTATTAAGGAAAGAATTAGTAGGCACATAGATGAACAAAACCTATTGAGGCAGACTCAGTATGGGTTCTGTAAGGGAAGATCTTGTCTCACTAACCTGTTAATGTTCTTTGAGGGGGTGAACAAACATGTGGACAAGGGGGATCCAATAGATATTGTTTACCTTGACTTCCAGAAAGCTTTTGATAAAGTTCCTCATCAAAGGCTCCTAAGTAAGCTCAAAAATCATGGGACTGGCTGACAAGTCCTTTTATGGATCAAAAACTGGCTAATTAATAGAAAACAGAGAGTGAGTATAAATGGGCAGTTCTCCCAGTGGAGGGGGGTAAGCAGTGGGGTACCACAGGGATCAGTACTTGGTCCACTGCTTTTTAACTTGTTCATTAATGATTTGGAGTTGGGAGTAAGCAGTGAAGTGGCTAAATCTGCGGATGATACGAAGTTGTTCAGGGTGGTGAAAACCAGTGAGGATTGTGAGGCACTCCAAAGGGATCTGTCAAAGATGGGCAAGTGGGCGTCAACATGGCAAATGGGGTTCAATGTGGCCAAGTGCAAGGTGATGCACATTGGAGCCAAAAATCCTAAATATAAATACACATTGATGGGGTCTGAACTGGCAGAGACAGATCAAGAGAGAGATCTTGGAGTTGTAGTAGATAACTCACTGAAAATGTCGAGACAGTGTGTGACTGCAATAAAGAAGGCCAATGCTATGCTGGGGATTATTAGGAAGGGTATTGTAAACAGATCAGCCAATATCATAATGCCCCTATATAAATCAATGGTGAGACCTCATTTGGAATACTGTGTGCAGTTCTGGGCACCACACCTTAAAAAGGATATTATAGCTTTGGAAAAAGTGCAGAAAAGGGCAACTCGAATGATAAAAGGGTTGGAACACTTTCCCTATGAGGAAAGGTTAAAGCGCTTAGGGCTCTTTAGCTTGGAGAAAAGACGACTGAGGGGTGACATGATCGAGGTTTATAAGATTATGCATGGGAAAGAGCAGGTAGAGAAAGAGGTACTTTTCTCCCTTTCTCACAATACAAGAACCCGTGGGCACTCCATGAAATTGCTGAGCGGTCGGGTTAGAACGGATAAAAGGAAGTACTTCTTCACCCAAAGAGTGATTAACACTTGGAATTCACTGCCACAGGAAGTGGTGGCAGCTACAAGCATGGACGGCTTCAAAAGGGAATTAGATAAGCATATGGAGCAGAGGTCCATCAGTGGCTATTAGCCACAAGGTATAGCTAGGGGCTCTGGGGCAAGTGATGCTCTGTCTTCTTGATGCTTGGGGGAGGTGTCAACCGTGGGAGGGCTTCTAATGTCCTGGCCCCACTGGTGGACCTCCTGATGGCACTGGTATTTCTGGCCACTGTGTGATACAGAGTGTTGGACTGGATGGGCCTTTGGCCTGATCCAACATTGGCATCTCTTATGTTCTTATGTTCTTATGATATGGCTGTATGCATTACTGTGTCACAACTGCTTGTTGCAATATTTTATTGATTTGCATATGCACATCTCTTATGTGTCTGGGGGAGGGTGGTCCAGAGCCATAAAGAACTTCAAATTATAGGAAACTGCATGAATAATGCTTGGTACAAAACTCAGTCAACAACAAAACTCCTATTGTATAAGGTCTACTAGAGAAACATGACCAAGGAATTTGGAACTCTAAAATCAGGGGGGGAATTTGGATGATGGAAATTTTGGGTAAAACCTCTTTCTCACCACTGAATTGTCTACCTCTGAATTGGTAACTTGCTTAATTAGACTGATCTATGCTTATTATATTTAGTCTGCAAGTGTGGATTGTTTTGATTGGTAGCTTTATCAACTCACTTTTGTTGTTTTGATTGTTAGTGGCTAATTTACATGAGGGCAAATTTCTATTGGCTTGGGCTACAAGTGGGGCTGCAAAGCCCCTGATAGGGGGCAGAAGAATCCCTGTCCCCAGGTCTTGTTGCCTGCTGGTGCTCTGAGTGATAGCAGGATTTTTTTTAAAAAACGAAGCCCTGTGTACTTACCAGAAGTTCTTACTGGAAGTGACAAACGGTAGCTCTAGGAATCGCCAGAAACTCTATGGTTGGGAGTTTCTGACAATTCCTAGAGCTACCCTTTGTCACTTCCAGTAAGAACTTCTGGTAAGTACACCATAGAGTTTCTGAGAATTCATAGAGCTACCATTTGTCACTTCTAGTAAGAACTTTTGGTAAGTACACAAGGCTGCATTTAATTTTTTTTTCATTCTGTGACAATGTGCCCCCACAACCCTCCTGTGACCCCACAACCCTCCTGCTGGTTGCCAGGCCAGTTTGGTTGTTACGTTAACTGGGGGAAAAAAGAATTATTACCTGTTTTCAGACTTACCTATGGTAGTTATAGTTATAGTAGGTCTCAACTGTTGTAAAGGAACTTGTAAAGGAACCATCCTATCACTTTCTTAAACCCTTCTCAAATGTTATGCCTGCACATGGAAAGACGGAAAGCAGCAACTGCACATATTGACAGTGGGCCACTCTGGATATGCATGGTCACAATGTTGTCTGAACAGAGCCACTGCACACATTTTGCATACATGTACAGCTTTGGTACGCACAAACCAGCCACTCATTCCTCCAGTGGTCTGATCCACATGTACTGAAGCTCTGTGCATGTGCACAATATGTGCAGTGACCCAGTTCAGACAACAGGCAACTGTGTATCTTGGGAGAAGCATGCTATATGGGTCCAGTGAGATAGTATACTTGGTCTCCATGACATGGGGAAACAGGTTTTTTTTCCAATTAACAGAGCAGAAACTATAATATACAGAGGTGGCCCACCATGTCCCATAATATCTTAGAAGGGAACCTACTCAAACTAGGACACTTTCCTTCATGCTGCTGTTTCTGGGGGAAGAGTCCAGGAGTGGCGATAGTCTTCCTACATAGATGATAAGCATAAAGGTTAGACTGGCAAACTTTGTGTATAGCTGAGATATTTGATGTCTCCACCTAATACTGGTAGTCCCAAACTGTGCACTTCCTGGCTTGGCTCTGAGAAGAGGGACTGCAATGTTCCCTCTAAGCTGTGGAGTCTTGTGAGCAAAAATCCTACTTTGTGAGCTCCTGGCATTAAAGTTGTGAGCGGGCGATTTGGCTGTTGCATGAATTAGTTTGCTCTGGAGCCATCCCTTCCTAAGCTAAGACAAAAATGTGTGAGCTGGAGGCTAAAAAACTGAGCGAGCTCACACTATCTCAGCTTAGAGGGAACACTGGTTGCAAGGCTCTATTACTGCTGACCTTAAGAACTATTCATAATAAAATTACCTGCTGTTTGAGCACCCATGAACCTACACCAGATTAGCACTATACAGAGTAGTTCCGTGTATAATGAATTACTGGTGGCCCGCTTTGTGAAACTTCATAACATTCTTTCAGTACTTTGCAACAATTTGGAGTGAATGTAGAAGCTGTCTGAAGAACTCAGATATTCTGAAGTTGATGTTTTACAATATTATGATATTCTGGAAGAAGATATTCGAAACGAAGATAATAATCTGGAGACTTCGTTGAATGAATGAAAACTAGACACCATCAATTTTGTATTACGCACTGTATCTTTATTTGCTTAATGAAAACTTTCTAGATTATATTAACGTTGTTGTATGCAGTTGTTTTCTGTCTTGATTCCCCCAAAGAAGATGCCATCAGGAAAATGTTTTTTGGGGAAATGTGAGGCGCAGGTTCAAAACTGCAAGCTACACACATCAAACGCACAGGGAACCTATTGGTGTTTCTGAGGCTGGAGAATTCTGCCCCCCTGCTTTGAAGTTGCTTTGTTGTTTCGAAGTTTGGTAAACATTTTGTTTGAGCGGAGACAGTCTGTCTGGAAAGGTATCTATTCACAAACTGCCACAAACTGCTTGAAAGTTTGTGGAAAGTTTGTGCTAGTTGACCTGCCAGAAACATCAGTTCGCGAAGCACGAACCACCCAGAATTCGACATGAACTTTAGTTCACGAGCTGATTCATGCCTGTCCCTAGTTAGAAGCTCTTAGGTAGAGGTCTTTCACATCACATATTGCCAGAGCCTTTTGATTGGAGATGGCGGGGATTGAACCCCGGGACCTTCCAGCATTCCAGGCAGGATTGCTATGCAGCTGAGCTATGGATTCAATCCAGTGATATATGAATCACCCCAGGACCACTGGTCTCACACTAGCTCAGTATTATTGCCTCTGACAAGCAGCAGTTCTCCAGAGACACAGGTTGAGAAGGACTTTCTCCTCACCTGCTACGTGTGATCCTTGAATGAGGGATGTCTGGAATTGAATCTGGGACCTTCTGCATCCAAGACAGAAGCTGTACTGCTGAGCCACAAGTTCCATTCCCTTAGTTTAAAAGTACATAACTTTGTCCATGTGGATTAATTTGCCACTCTCCTCATGCTTAACAGAATGGAAAATATTTAAGATGCCTGTTCCTTTGGACAGCTGGTGGGACCTTCCTTATATTCCATTTTATATTGTATGCTTTTCTCTTGTACTTCCTTTAATGTTCCAGAAAGGGGCATCCATTGATGATGCAGCAGACTGGCCATTGTATCCCAACTGGTTAACCTGCAGGTAGTTTCTAAGATTGTAGCGTGCATTCTTCTGAAAAGAGATCAACAGTAAGAGAAGAAGAAGAAGAGATTGGATTTATACCCCACCCTTCATTCAGAGTCTCAGAGCGGCTTACAATCTCCTTCTCTTCCCCTCCCCACAACAGACACCCTGTGAAGTAGGTGGGGCTGAGAGAACTCTGAGAGAACTGCTCTTGAGAGAACAGCTCTGAGAGAACTTGTGACTGGCCCAAGGTCACCCAGCTGGCTGCATATGAAGGAGTGGGGAATCAAACCCGGTTCTCCCAGATTAGAGTCCACGCTCCTAGCCACTACATCAAACTGGCTCTCAGTAGGAAGGGACTTGAGAGAGTGTGTGGATGTGATAGGAGAATGATCCAAACAAAGGCCACGATTCACTTTTACATATGAATTATGCCCCCCCCCCAGAAGATCCCACCAGGAAAGTGCTTTTGGGGGAAATGTCAAGCACAGGTTCAAACATGCAAGTGACACACATCAAACGCACAGGGAACCTACTGAAGTGAGCAAGCAGTTTGTGTGAGAACCTTGCATGGGGACGAAAACCAAGCTACGGTCAGAGAACTCTGACCTGAATGGCCCAGGCTAGCCTCATAGATGTTGTGAGCTACGTAGGGTCAGTCCTGGTCAGTACTTGGATGGGGGACCACCAAGGAAGTCCAAGGTCAGTATGCAAAGCCAAGCGACAGCCAACCCCCTCTGTTCGTCTCTTGCCTTGAAAACCTTATGGGGGGTCAGCATACGTCATCTGCAACCTGGTGGCACTTTCCACCAGCACACCCAGAGAAGCTAGGTTTGAAAGAGAAAACCAACTGATTATACCCCCTGGTGTCGCATGAATGGTTCTTTTTTGGGGGGGGGAGGGGCTTGTGCTTCTGTGCATGGTAAAGTTGCAAGCAATTTATTGTGTGCAGAAACTTCTGGACCCAGATGCAATGAAACATCCTATTTTGGAAGAGATGTGTTGCTGCATTAAAGCAATAGGATGTAATTTTGAAGTGCATACTTGGATTCAAGGTAGGGGGGGCGGTCATCTCTCTCTTTTTTTTACTAGATCTGCTTCAGGCGCATGTGAAAAATCCAGCCGGTGAAGCTTTTCGTGGTAGAGAGACAGAGTGATGGGGAAATGCTCGAGCTTGTCAGTTTCCATAGTTCGGGCTGCTGGTCAGAAGAACAGCAGCGAGAGGAGTGAAAAATAAAATAAAATAGAATTGTTCATCTTCTCTCTTAAAACCCCCCGTGGTCGAAAGACATGCAAAAGGATACGCATTTCACAAAAGATAACATTTCTGCCTGAGTGCATCGGAAGATTTAGAGTACATTGTAATCCTAGGAAGTGATAAGAACAATAGCAACAATAAGAAGGGGGGGAAAAGGCCCTTTTGAAATGCAGTCCCAAATACTAATTAAAAAAGAACATGCACATAAATCAAGAGATGTAGTTCAGGAGGAGGGGGAGATCGCAGCACGTTGCACAGCCTGGAGGACTCTGAGAACTGCTGTTCATTTTTCCTTTTGAAATCCTCCAGTATTGGGGGAAATGTCAAGCACAGGTTCAAACATGCAAGTGACACACATCAAACGCACAGGGAACCTACTGAAGTGAGCAAGCAGTTTGTGTGAGAACCTTGCATGGGGACTAAAACCAAGCTACGGTCAGAAAACTCTGACCTGAATGGCCCAGGCTAGCCTCATAGATGTTGTGAGCTACGTAGGGTCAGTCCTGGTCAGTACTTGGATGGGGGACCACCAAGGAAGTCCAAGGTCAGTATGCAGAGGCAAGCGACAGCCAACCCCCTCTGTTCGTCTCTTGCCTTGAAAACCTTATGGGGGGTCAGCATACGTCATCTGCAACCTGGTGGCACTTTCCACCAGCACAAGAAGCTAGGTTTGAAAGAGAAAACTAACTGATTATACCCCCTGGTGTCGCATGAATGGTTCTTTTTTTGGGGGGAGGGGCTTGTGCTTCTGTGCATGGCAAAGTTGCAAGCAATTTATTGTGTGCAGAAACTTCTGGACCCAGATGCAACGAAACATCCTATTTTGGAACAGATGCGTTGCTGAGTTAAAGCAATAGGATGTAATTTTGAAGGGTATACTTGGATTCAAGGTAGGGGGGCGGTCATCTCTTTTTTTTTTACTAGATCTGCTTCAGGCGGATGTGAAAAATCCAGCCTGTGAAGCTTTTCGGGGTAGAGAGACAGAGTGATGGGGAAATGCTCCAGCTTGTCAGTTTCCATAGGTCGGGCTGCTGGTCAGAAGAACAGCAGTGAGAGGAGTGAAAAATAAAATAAAATAGAATTGCTCATCTTCTCTCTTAAAACCCCCCGTGGTCAAAAGACATGCAAAAGGATACGCATTTCACAAAAGATAACATTTCTGCCTGAGTGCATCGGAAGATTTAGAGTACATTGTAATCCTAGGAAGTGATAAGAACAATAGCAACAATAAGAAGGGGGAAAAAAGGCCCTTTTGAAATACAGTCCCAAATACTAATTAAAAAAGAACATGCACGTAAATCAAGAGATGCAGTTCAGGAGGAGGGGGAGATTGCAGCACGTTGCACAGCCTGGAGGATTCTGAGAACTGCCGTTCATTTTTCCTTTTGAAATCCTCCAGTGAAATATAATTAATTAGCATTCTTTACTCAAAGAGGTGAGAAAAATTAAGACAACCTGTCCTGGAGACCATCTCTGCCGGGACTCGAACCCGGAACCTCTGGATTAGAAGTCCAGCGCGCTCGTCCATTGCGCCACAGAGACCTCACCACAAGCTCAGCATCAGGACCAGAACTGAAAAAGCACATACCTTCTGCATCACTGCTGACTGATTCTAGCATCCTGCTATTTCTGCTCGGCTTTGTCAGGGATACAGGGAAAACCTGGAGCCGGGATTCTATATTTTCCCTCCCTCATCCAATAGATTTCATTCAGCATTGCCTCCCCCCCCAATCCTTTGCTTCCCTGAGAGAGAACGGAAGGGGAAAAAATTCTATATATAATTCATCAGATCGCTCCATCCCTACCACAAAGAGAGAGAGAGCGAAAACCTGGAGCTAGGATTCAGCAAACTGCCTTCATTTTAGCATCGGCACGGCCAGGACCATGGACAGCGCAAAACTCCCGGCCTTGGATGTAACAGCTGTATCCCTCGTGGGCTGGTGGCAGCATCTCTCCCCCCCCCCCCCGCCCCCCAAAAAAAAAATCTAAAACTGGGGTTGTTCTGTGTACCTTTCAGAAGAGAGAAGCTGCAAGTTAAAAAAATGATTTTTTGAATCACACCGCACATAACTTTACCAGAGCACTGGCTATCTGTCTTTTTGCCTTCTTCCTTAATATCCTGGAAACTGGCCCTGTCTGTACAGAGATAAATATTACACACACGACTGAGACTTCATTAAATCAGATCAGCTGCAAATCTAGGACATTCGTCCAGAGGAATGGAAGATGCTGATCAAGAAGGTCTGGGGGTGGGCGCTCCCGCTAGCTGAGCCACAGCTATGGGGTGTTCTTCCTATGGGGGGGGGGGAGAGGAACCCCCGAGGATTAACCAAAGGAGGGGGAAAGGTCCCTTCCAGTCCGGTGAAACATTTTGCTTGATTGAAAGCCACACATGTGCGGTCTGGGATGAAAGGTTGCAAATGGGGTTTGTGCAGAAAAATCGGTGTATGTGTGTGATGTGGGTCTCATGGTGTTTCTAAGGCAGATACGTTTCGGTCTTGTTCCGGGCCTACCATAGTGTTCTCTGAAGCCTGGTGCTTCGAAACTTAGGGAAGAGCCACTCGGATTCAAGTGTGGTGTAGCGGCGAGGGCCGGGAAAACCCAGGTTCAAACCCCCACCCAGCCCTGACCCTCACTAGCCAACATTAGGCTCATCATCCTAATCTGCCTCATGGAATTGTTGGGAGAATAAAATGAAAGCTGAGCAAGTGTCCATCAAACCTGGCTCACGGGGTTGTTGCGAGGGCAAAATGGAGGAGAGACAAATCATATACACAGTCGCGGGAGAATACATATGTGCTGGGTATACGATTTGTTTGGTAGTACAATGGTGGCTCAGAAGTTAAGACACTGAGTTGCAGACCGGAAGGTTGGTAGCTCAGCAGTTCGAGACCCGAGTGCCACATGATGGAGTGAGCTCCCCTCTCTTGCCCCAGCTCCTGACAAACTAGCAGATCGAAAGGATGAAATTGCAAGTAGATAAAGTGGGAAGGTAACAGCGTTCTGTGTGCCTTGGCGTTTAGTCATGTCGGCCACGTGACCACGGAGAAGTCCTTGGACAGTGCTGGCTCTTCGGCTTGGAATTAGAGATGAGCACCGCCCCCTAGAGTCGGATTTGACTGGCTTTCGAGCAAGGGAAACCTTTACCATTACAATTATTCAATGCAATCCCCTGGATATAACATACTCTGCCGTAGCTAAAATGTCTTCATTGACTTCCATTTTATTAAAATAACTTATTTTGACGTACAAAGCTTTTTAAGTGCTCTGGGAACAGGGTACCTGAAGGCAGGCCCTCACAGAGGTAAAGCGAGGCCTGGGCCACTTCCATTTTTGAAGCCCCCGCTGAAAACAGGAGGTTGAGAAGGTTAGTATTTCTGTGTCTGTAACTATATCCAAATTAAGAGTTAACATCAAAAGTGTAACTTTGAGCCCCCCCCGAAAATGTGAAGCCCGTGCCACATGGCCCTGCTGCCCCCACAAGAGACCCTGCTTGAGGGATCCCCTTCTCCCTTATGATCCTCAAGATCCAGCCGAATTTGGCCCGAAACTTCAGCCAGTTCATACAGCCAATTGCCCAGCTGTTGAGGGTTGTATATTATTCTGTTGCAACTACTCTAAGAAAGAGGCCGAATTTCAAAAGCTGTCTGGTTGGAAGAGTGTATCGTCCTCCCACCAATTAGCGTTGCCTTCTCCTTTGTAAAAAAGGAGCCTGTCGGTTTTTAAAAAATTCTTGGCATCAGTTTCCTCTTTCCTCACGCTGCATTTCCCCCTGTTAAAATCACGACACTTCTCAATGTTATTTTCATATCAGTGACAATATGATGAGCTGGAGCCAATGAAAATGACAGAGAACGAGATCAGGAAGAAACGAAAATGTCTGTATCGGCTCATCCCTGAATTATTCTGAAACAGCAGCTCTGGCTATCACTTCGTTTCTGGCCTCAGTTACAGGTGCTAGCTTTCACTCATAAGGTCTTAAACAGCTTGGGTTATTGGTATTTCAAAGAGCATCTTCCCATGCATGACCTCCTGCATCAGCTGAGATGAGTCAACAAGGTATTGTTGCCAATGGTGCCAAGAGGCAGGACCTTTATGGTGTTAGGCTTGGATGCCCTCCCGAAGGTCTTTGTCCTCTTCTCTTGCATCCTTTCAGAGGCAGGTCAAGGTGTCTTTGTTTTCCTGGATTCCTGGGAACAAAGCAATGCAAGTTTTAAAATATTAATTAAAGTTCCCTTTCATTTTGATCGATGTAGTTATATGTGTGTGTAGGGTTCCCAAGTTGGATCAGCGCTGGAGTGGGGGATTCCAGCGCTGCTCCGGGAGTGCGCGCATGCTGCAACCCCATCACCCGGACATGACGCAACCACACCGGGCATGCTGGGGGCGGGGCATGACCATCCGAGGGAAAACCGTAGAGTGGCCCTGCCCCCAGCGTGCCCGGTGTGGTTGTGTCACGTCCGGGTGACGTGCACGTCACGTGCTTTGGAGGTGGGGTTCCTCCCGGGGCCCGATCCGCCGGCAGTGGGGAACGGGCCTCTGGGGCGGGGGACTTGGCAAGCCTATGTGTGTGTGAAGTGCTGTCAAATCACTTCCAACTTATGGAGACCCTATGAATTAATGACCTTCAAAGCGTTCTCTCGTTAACAGCCTTGCTCAGGGCTTCCTTGATTGAGTCAGTCCTCTTCATGTTGGGTCTTCCTCTTTGTAGCTTTATGATGGGTTTTATGCTGGGGTTTATATTGGGATATTTGGTCAATATTGTAGAGTTTGTCCAGTCATAGAAGAATGCTACTGAATGCAGTAAATACATCTCCCAGGAAGTATATTGCAAAAAAGGTAAACTTGCATTTATTCAAGTAGATTCCGTTCACATTCAGGTTGCAGTCAAAAGGAGAGAAAGGAAGTCTAATCTAAAGAGTACTTTCCCTATCACAAACAGCCAGCTTGTCCGGCATCCTGTGTGTGGGAGTATGAGGGCATTGTCTCTACAGGAGAGACCTGCAGAAAGATGTGTCTCCATGATAAACCATGTGCAGAAAGTGAGAGGACAAAAAAAGACAGAGGGGGGGGGTCAGAGGGCAGCTCCCAGGTTAAGAAAAAGGCATCTCATTCAAGAATAAAAAACCTATATACACTTAAGAGTGATGTAGCGCCCCCCAATGTCCAGGGATGCTGAGTCACTGACTCCAAAGTGTATGCCTGGTTATTAATTAAAAACAACTTTTTGAGGAATCGATTGTTTCAGGTTTTATGTTGCAGAACACCGTCTTAAGATTCGTTGAAAGGTGGTCTGCAGAACACTGTGAATGAATAAAGCGAAAATTTAGGGCAAACGTGGAGGGGTCTGCTATGGCAAAACGTTGCAGGAATTTCGAGCGAAAAAATTGTGGGAAGGCTTCTGAAATTTCTCAAAGGGAGGGGCCATCACTGTCCCAGAGTCACTGCCGAGCTTCTCCGAAGGCTCAACTACAGGTTGGACGGCCTTTGCTTGGGAGACACGTCTAATTCATTTTAAAGGAGGCAAAACGAATTTCGGGAAGACTGGTGAAAATTCACAGGAAAGTTTCACCAATCCATAGTCTTACATATGGAGAATGGGCCAATGTGTTGCTTCTTTAAAGAACCAATGACAAAGCCGCATGGCCATGAATATCTTGAGACAACAGTGTTTAGATCCTGTGGATCTGATCTGCTAGGAGAGATGCTTCCTCCCAGCGGAAGGAGCCTTTCCCTGATGCAGGGAAACTTCTTTTGCCACAGGACAGTGCCCCCACTAGTAGAACAGATCCACGGGATCCAACCACCTAGCTGTGGACATCCCCTCCCCCCCGCGTTGCACATGTCTACATCAGAATCAAGGTTCATGGTTTTGTCTTTCCTCTGTTTGTCCTGATTTGAATAGGAACCTGCAGGGGTCATTTCGTAGAAAAGGAGGTTCAGGAGCTCATTAGCATGACTTATTAGCATAACTTGTTTGCATATGCCACACCTTCTGACATCACCGGAAGTGTATCAGAAGGCAACACCCACCGCTCTGGCTCTTTTGGATTGCTAGCTATTGGGGGAGGGGGGGAAATGTGCAGATCTGTCCTCGCAGAGGAGGGAGAGCTTGTACCTGAATAAAGCTTGGTCTTAAAGGTGCCACTGGACTGTTTTGGACCGGGGAGGCCGGGGGGAGCTCTGCAACTTACCTGGCTTCTTCTTGCTCTGACTGAGGGCTGCTGGAAGTGGGGCTTGTTGCATGTGCCCCCCCCCGGGCTCTTTACTGCCGGAGCTCCGCTCCTGTGTGCTCCTGGAGGAAATGACCCCTGGGAACCTGTATACAAAGTCCTTGGGTGTGTGTGTGATGAAACAGGGACACACTTTAGAG
>NW_015162571.1:58593-78444 GCF_001447785.1 Gekko japonicus
GTTGGCTAAACTGCAGCTCAGGAGCCACAAGTGGCTCTTTCACACAGTCTAATGTAATGTTAACAAAAAGCAAATTTGCATATTTTAAAATAAAAATGTGTGTGTAATATTTGTCATCGATGCAACGAACATGAAATTGAGCCAACTTCAGAGGACGGCAGAAGACAGGAGGGCCTGGCGGGAGCTGGTCCATGGGGTCGCGAAGAGTCGGGCTCGACTGTGCGACTGAACAACAACAACAACAACAACAACAACAACAACAACAACAACAACAACAACAACAACAACAACAACAACAACAACAACAACAACAACAACAACAACAACAACAACAACAACAACAACAACAACAACAACAACAACAACAAATATTTGTTCATGTCTTGCAGCTCTCAGACCTCTGATGTTTATTCTATGTGGCTGTTACGTTAAGCAAGTTTGGCCACCCGTGGTGTAGCGTGATCTTGTCAGAAGCTAAGCAGGGTCGGTACTTGGAAGGGAGACCACCATGGAAGACTCTGCAGAGGAAGGCCATGGGCAAACCCCCTCTGCTTCTCACTGGCCTTGAAAGCCCCTTGCTGGGTCATTGTATTTCCGAAGCTAAGCAGGGTCAGTAGTTGGATGGGAGACCATCAAGGAAGACTCTGCAGAGGAAGGCCATGGGCAAACCACCTCTCCTTCTCACTGGCCTTGAAACTTAAAACATTTAACACCAGGGCTTTTTTGGTAGAAAAAGCCCAGCAGGAACTCATTAGCATAACAGGTCACACCCCTGAGAGCGCAGCTCATTAGCATATTAGGCCACACCTCCATGCCTTCCCTCGGCTTGCCTGGGCGTCCCGCGGCTGCGGGGTGCCCGGACAAGCTGGCCCTTGGACAGGCTGGGGAAGGCACGGGGAGGCATTTAAATGCCTCCCCAATCCTTCCAGGCCCCTGTGGCCCGCCCACCTCGGAGTCGCCGGGGGGTGTCGCTCTCCAGGCCTTCCCTTTGTAGCCATGCACACAGGGGTTTTGGCTGTAGTGGGCGTGGCCAACTCTGAAGCCAGCCGGAACTCTGTTCCTGTGCGTTCCTGCCCCAAAATAGCCCTGTTTAACACCAAACAGGAGCCGGGGCAGGGAATCTTCCACCTCTGCTGGGAAAATGGACATGGAAAACAGTATACGGGAGTATAATGGGAGATACAGTTTTAGATGTATGAAGGCGCAAGGCCATGAAGGTGAAGACCAACACTTGGGCTTGGAAGCAGGTAGGCACCCACTGTATTAGGTGCAGCATGATGCAATATGTTCTAAGCAGTTGACCCTGGACTGGACTCTCACTGCGGCATTCTGCACCCATTGAAGCTTCTGAAATGTCTTCAGAGCAGCCCCCAAGTCAAGGTCACATGCGGATCTCCCAGATGCAAAGCTGCTTTTCTACCATTGAGCTGTTTGAGCAGTTTAGTGTAGTGGTTAAGTGCGTGGACTCTAATCTGGGAGAACTGGCTTTGATTCCCCACTCCTTCACATGCAGCTGCTGGCATGACCTTGGGTCAGTCACAAGTTCTCTCAGAGTTGTTCTTTTACAAGCAGTTCTCAAAAGAGCTCTCTCAGCCCCACCTACCTCACAGGGTGTCTGTTGTGGGGAGGGAAAAGGAGTTTGTAAGCCGCTATGAGTGAAGGGTGGGGTATAAATCCAATCTCCTCCTCCTCTCCTCTTCAGGATAGTTAAGTAAATACTAAGTCAGAAAATTGCTCTTGCTGGCTCATGGGCAGAGGTCATTTCGGGGGGGGGGAAACGCGAGGGAACACAGTTCCCCCGGGTGAGGTACGGGGGGCGGGGCACATGACGAAGCCCCGCCCCCTGCTTCCGGCCGCCCCGCTTCCGGCCCTCACTCAGCCAGGAGGACGCAGGAGAAGAGGGAGGGTAAGTTGCTTCCTCCCTGTCTCTCCCCACCCCTGCCTGCCTGGGGCCAGGGAGGGCCTTCGCGGGGCTTCCTTGCACTTCCGTCGGCCTTGCAGGTCCACCGTCAGGCCCCTCATGGGGCTTGGCAGTGGAGCTGCAAGGCCGGCGGTGGCGGCCGGGACCGTTGGGGGCAGGGTGTGTGGCCTTATGACACACTTCCGGTGATGTCAGGGGGTGTGGCCTTATGACACACTTCCGGTGATGTCAGGGGGTGTGGCATATGCACCTACCTGAGGAGGCGATTCCGTGGTTGTGGAGCTGCCACCAAAAAGATCCTGCTTTGTGTACCTTCCAGACAAACTTCTTTGGTCGATGGGACAGATCTCCCTGTGATCTTGATTTCCCATCAAGAACATGTGAGAGAAGACGGTCTTTCAGAGAGTGTCTGAAGTAAGGCATGAGAGGCCATCTTCAGGAATTCCCTGGAAGATTAAAGGTCTGCAATCCCAAACTGCCCTGCAGGAAATTATTAACCTGTCCCTCGTGGAGGGACAATTCCCCAAGGCACTCAAGGAAGCGATGGTCCGCCCTCTCTTGAAAAAGCCATCTCTAGACCTGACCGAATTGGCTAATTATCGACCGGTGTCTAACTTGCCCTATTTGGGCAAGCTCATTGAGAGGGCGGTGGCGTTACAGCTTCAGAGTTTTCTGGAGGATGCTTCCGTCCTCGATCCCTACCAGTCCGGCTTCCGCCCTGGTCATGGGACGCAGACTGTGCTGGTCGCCTTGACTGACAATCTCCGTAGGCATCTGGATCAGGGTGGTGTGGCGGCTCTGGTGTTGTTAGACCTGTCGGCCGCATTTGATACGGTCGACCACCAGTTGTTGACCCACCGCCTCGCCGACGTGGGGATCCAGGGGTTAGCCTTGCAATGGTTTGCCTCTTTTCTCCAGGGTCGGGGACAAAGGGTGGTGAAAGGGGATCAGCAGTCCCAGAGGCATCCCCTGGAGTGTGGGGTGCCCCAGGGGGCCGTGTTGTCCCCGATGTTGTTCAACATCTACATGCGCCCCCTTGCCCAGATTGCCCGGAGGTGTGGGCTGGGTTGTCATCAATATGCTGATGACACCCAGCTCTATCTGATGCTGGGCGGCCAGTCGGGCTCTACTCCCGATGACTTGTACCAGGTGTTACAAGCTGTGGCTGGTTGGCTCAGGCTGAGCCGGTTGAAACTAAACCCGGCAAAGATGGAGGTCCTGGGCCTGAGTCGGACCGGCGTGGGATTGGGGCTCCCTCTCCCGACCTTCGATGGGGTGCCTTTGGTGCCAGCGTTGGAGGTTAGGAGTTTGGGGGTGTGCCTGGACTTCTCATTAACGATGGAGGCCCAGGTAGCAACCACTGCCAGGGCGGCCTTTTACCATCTTCGGCTGGCTCGGCAGTTGGTCCCCTATCTCAACCGTGAGGACCTGGCCACAGTGATCCATGCGATGGTCACCTCAAGGCTAGACTACTGCAACACTCTCTACATGGGGCTGCCTTTGTCGCAAATTCAGAAGCTGCAGCTAGTGCAGAATGCTGCGGCCAGGCTGTTGATGGGTCTCTCGAGGAGGGACCACATTCAGCCTGTGCTGAAAGCGCTGCACTGGCTGCCAATAGCGTACCGGATTTGCTTAAAAGTGCTGTTTTTGACCTTTAAATCCCTTTATGGCCAGGGTCCAGCCTACCTGAGGAACCGCCTTTCTCCATATGTTCCCCCAAGGGCACTTCGGTCGGGGGGGGAGGCATCTCCTGGAAATTCCACGCCCGAGAGAAGTTAAATTTGCTGTGACTAGGGCTAGGGCATTTTCGGTGGCGGCTCCTACCTGGTGGAAAGAGCTCCCGGAGGAGATCCGGGCCCTTGGGGACCTTTCTCAGTTCCGCAGGGCCTGCAAGATGGAGCTCTTCCGCCAGGCCTTTGGATAGGAGCAGCCGCCACCACGATTTCATCTGTACCCCCTATGCCCTAGCGAATTAACAGCTGATTGCCTGGCCCCCCAAGGGTGGAGCGTGGCTCTGGACACGGCTCTGAGGATGAGATTGTTGGTAGCTATGTGAGGTTAAGATCTTCCCTTCTTGTTGGAAATTTGCTGTAAATTGTTTATATTTTATTGTAATTTATTGTTTTTAAACTATATGTTATTGTTTTAACTCGGCACTTTGTGCCCCTGTTACCCGCCCTGAGTCTTTGGGGTAGGGCGGGATATAAATGTAAATAAAATAAAATAAACAAGGCTTGGAGTTGGTGAGAAGAGTTGGGGAGGGACTGTGGCTCAGGGGCAGAGCATCTACTTTGAATACAGAAGGTCCCAGGTTCAGTCCCCATCATTTACAGCTAAAAGGACCAGGTAGGAGATGGTCATAGAATCATAGAATCACAGAGTTGGAAGAGGCCATACAGGCCATCTAGTTCAACCCCCTGCTCAATGCAGGATCAGCCTAGAGCATCCCTGACAAGCCTTTGTCCAGCTCCTGCATAAAGACTGCCAGTGAGGGGGAGCTCACCACCTCTCTAGACAACTGATTCCACTGTTGCACAACTCTTCCTATAAAAAAAGTTTTTCCCTAAGATCCAGCCGGTACCATACCACCCTTAATTTATACCCATTATTGCGAGTCCTATCCTCTGCTGCCAATAGGAACAGCTCCCTGCCCCTCCTCTAAGTGACAGCCCATCAAATACTTAAAGAGAGCAATCATGTCCCCCCTCAACATCCTCTTCTCCAGACTGAACATTCCCAAGTCCCTCAGCCTTTCCTCATAGGGTTTGGTCTCCAGCCCCCTGATCATCCTCCTCACTCTCCTATACACTCACTCTATTCTTTCCAAATCCTTTTTGAAGTGAAGTCTCTAGAACTGCACACAATACTCCAGGTATACAGTGGGACTATAACATCTTGTGATTTGGATGGTATGCCTCTGTTGATACACCCCGAGATCGCATTGGCCTTTTTTGGCAGTGCATCACACTGGCTGCTCATATTTAACTTAAGGTTGATCTGTACCCCAAGATCTTGTTCACACACACTGCTACACAGAAGTGTATCCCCCATACAGTATGTGCATTCTAATTTTTGTTACCCAGATGTACTTATCCTTGTTAAATTGCATCTTGTTCACATCCTTCCGGTTTCGCTTTTATACGCTCCCAATCTCTCCGCTGGAACCTCCTTCGCAACTGTTGACTTTTAAAAGCACTTATAAGGCATTTTCTCGCTGTCACAGTTCAACTTTTCTCATTTCACAATTCCCCGTCAGATTCACAGCCATAAACAGTCCAAGCAGTAAGCAGCCGGCTCTCACCCATAAGCAAATGCCCAGACCGGAAGTTCCTCCCTTCTTCTCCGCTTATCTTTACCCAGCTCCGACATCTTGTCATATTTTAAACCCATTATTGAGAACCCTATCCTCTGATGCCAAGAAGAACAGCTCCCCGCCCTCCTCTGACAGCCCTTCAAGAGAGCCGTCATGTCCCCCCTCAGCCTCCTCTTCTCCAGACTGAACATTCCCGAGTCCCTCAGCCTTTCCTCATAAGGCTTTGTCTCCAGGCCCCCAATCATCCTCGTCGCTCTCCTCTGCACTCCCTCCATTCCGTCCACATCCTTTTAGAAGTGAGGCCTCCAGAACTGCACACAATACTCCAGGCACGGCCTGACCAATGCAATGTACAGCGGGACTATGACATCTTGCGATTTGGATGTTATGCCTCTGTTGATACACCCCAAGATCGCATTAGCCTTTTTTGCCGCTGCATCACTCTGGCTGCTCATATAATGGTGTGAAAGACTTCTGTCTGAAACCCTGGAGTGGCTGCCAGTCTCAGTAGACAATAGTGACCTTGGGGGACCAGTGGTCTGATTCAGTATAAGGCAGCTTCATGTATTCAAGGGTCAAACAGAACAACTGAAAGATGAGATGGGGGAAAACTCACTTCCTCTCCTCCTGATCTGAGCCCCTGCCACTTGGTGGGATAGGGGAAGAAACACCCTTGGGAAAGAGGCACTAGCCCCATGGGAATGAAGCAAGGCATTCTGGGACCCAGACCAAGCCACCACCTGTAAGAAGCAAAACAGCGTTATGAAGCTCAAACAGCCTCAGTAATCACATTTCCAAACTAATACATCATCAATCGCGGGAAAATGCCTGCAGCATTTTGTGGCTTGCCCTGGTTAAATGAGCTGCTTTCAATGCGGCTTTTCTTCTCTTTTCATTTTTTTTTCGCGCAAGTAGAAAGTCCAATTTCTGCAGACAGGATCAATGATCTTGACCCTCCGGTAACGGAAAAGAGAAATTTCACCTGTGATCCTCAGAGTGGAAGAAATTGTGTGCAATGCCTTTGACTCCTTAAACGTTTGCCAAGGCAGTTGTGAGAATGATCAGACGTATCTACTGTGCTACAAAGGAGTTTTTATTCCTCAACCCCCCCAAAGGAAATTTACAAAAATCTACGAGATAAAATACATGGGCAGGGAATTATTTGTGCCATTTTTTGTTCATGAATGATGGTTACTGACAATGGGTTGGATCCCATAGGTTCGTTCTGCTAACAGCAGCACTTTCTTGTGGCACGAGCAGGGCTCTAGTCGGGGGGGAGCTCTCAGGTACGGAGCTCCGGAAGAGAACCTCTAGGGGGCGGGGCGGTCACGTGGTGAAGCCCCGCCCCCTTCTTTACCCCGCCCTCTGCTTCGATCCTCATTCCGTTTGGGAATGAGGATGAAGCAGGAGGGTAAGTAGCCGGGCCTTCTGACACACTTCCGGTGATGTCAGGGGGTGTGGCCTTCTGTCACTTCCGGTGATGTCAGGGGGCGTGGCATATGCAAATAAGTTATGCTAATGAGTTATGCTAATGAGCTCCGGCAGCTCTTTTTCTACAACAAGACCCCTGGGCACGAGCATTCTTTCCCTGATGCAAGAGCCCTTTGGTGTAGTGGTTAAGAGCGTTCAGTGGAGTGGTTAAGAGTGGCGGACTCTAATCTGGAGAACTGGGTTTGATTCCCCACTCCCTCCACATGCAGCCAGGTGGATGACCTTGAGTCAGTCACAGTTCTCTCAGAGCTGTTAAGTGGGGAGGGGAAGGGAAGGAGATTGTAAGCCGCTCTGACACTCTGAATGAAGGGCAGGATATAAATCCAACTCCTCCTCCTCCTCCTCTTCTTCTTCGGGTTTGATTCCCCACTCCTCCACTTGCTCCTGCTGATGTGACCTTGGGTCAGTCACAAGCTCTGGCACAGCTGTTCCTGAAAGAGCAGTTTCTGTCAGAGCTCTCTCAGCTCCACCCACCTCACAGGGTTTTTGTGGTGGGGAGGGGGAGGGAAAGGAGTAAGTAAGCTGCTCTGAGACTCCAAGTGAAGGGCGGGCTATAAATCCAAACTCTCCTCCTCCTCCTCCTCATAGTGTTGGAAGGGACCTCTAGTGTCATCTAGTCCAACCCCCTGCACAATGCAGGAAATTCACAAATACCTCCCGCTGTTCCACTCCCAGAAGACGACAAAAAACCCCCTCCAGGATTGCTGCTGCTGCTGCTGCTGCCACTTTCACATCACAGAATGAATTTCTGTAACTCAGCCTCATATTATCAACTACTCTAATGGCTCTGAGATGTATTAAAACAGTGGTCTGCAATGTAGTCCCTTGGGTGGCCACGTAGGGTTGCAGCCCAATTCCTGAATACCATGACATCGCTTCTTGGTGATCCCCTGGAAGTGATGGCACAGCCCCCTCATGACACTCTAGGTCAGGGATTCCCCAATGTGGAGCCCAGGGACTCAGTGATATTTGCTGACACCCACCAAGTGTTTGTAGGAAGTCAGTGAGGCCAGGTAGGGCTTTTGCCCTGCAAGGTTTCTGATTGGCCGCTGGAGACTTGATTGGCTGCGCAGATTTTTTTTAGAATGTTGCTTTGGCAGCAGCTGCCACCACAGCAGAAGGATCTGCACTGTGTGGCTGAATTTAAGTTGTGGTGGCCATTTTGTGGCTGGCTCTGCCTCCTGGGGCAGCCATTTTATAGCAGCCATTTTGTGGCTGTGCCTACCATGCCATGTCAGCATTCCAAATTCCGACACTCAAAAAGATTGGGGACTGCTCTAGGAATTCCTCTTACATCTTTTGTAAAGACCATAGGATTTAGGGGAATTCCTACAGCGTTGCAAATGCTGCAATGGCACTTCATAGCGATTGCTCAGAGACTATATCGGAGCGAGACGTCATTTCTCCCCCTTCCCTCTGTTTCTCAATTGTTCGAGCCTGCACAATTGAGGGCAGGACGGGTGTTAAAGGGAGCGGTGACACAGTGGGTATATCCCACTGTCTTACCATCTGAACTGTGTTGGTTCAAGCCCCGCGCTGGTGTGAGCAGCCAGCCTGTTGTCCCCAGCTCATTGTCCACCCAGCGATTCAAAGTAGATAAAATGGGAACCACTCCTTAGAGAGAGTGGGCACGCCAATCTCCCTTGTGGGAGGGTGTTAGCTGACGGTCGGACGTCCTGGTCGAGGCTTGGAAGGCGAAACAGCGGCGAAACAGCTTCTGGGTTATGAAAGAATCCCTGCAATGGATGTTCCGGCCAGGCGGTGGCAGTGTGGCGATTGACATATGGGTCCTGAAGCCTGGCCAACAAGCAGCCCCGTGGAAAACGACGGAGCCAAGCCAGAAGACGTCTATACTGGGCAGTGACGGCGCGTGCAATTAAAAATGAATATATGTTGTCTTCCCTATCCCCTACAAACATTGTTAGTCCCCTGTCTATACTGAGTAACTGTACATCGCTTTGAGCCCACTGGGGAAAGCAATTAATAAATGGAAAGTATTATTACTATTATTTTTTCCTACCGTTGTGTCTTTCCAAGTGCTCCCTTCCTTCTTTCCCACAACATCTTGTTCTCAAAGCAGAGAGCCAGTTCTGGCTTTCCTCCACTGCACAGGAGTAGGAGGTTCTTTCATAATGATTCATAACCTTTGAGTGTGCAGGGGACATCCATTTGGAGACAGCTGTCTCCATCATCATAGGATTCTTGGCTTGATGGAACCTTGAGCCATTTTTTTTAATGTCTCAGTGCTTTGTGATTGGATTGAGCCTCTGTGGTAGCCATTTTGTGATCGGTTCCCTTCCATGGCAGTAGGGTTGCCAAGTCCTTACCTTCGGCCAAAGCTCCATGGTCACCATACAGTTTTTAGCCAAATTCTAGAGCATCCTCCCGCGCAATGTGCCCGGCACGATGACGTCACCTCCGGGTGATGTCATTCCGTTGGGCACGTCGGGGCTCTTCAGGGGCTGGGCTCCCCTCACTGGCCAGCTGGCTGGGAGCGGATTGGGGCCCCCGAATTTGGGGAAACCCTGCCCTCGTTGGGGAGATGGCAACCCTGCCTCTCTCTACTTGCTTTCAAAATTCCCACGGTGTCAGCAAAGTTGGAGACCCACATATTAAAATCTAGTTGCACCCATACAGGAGGCACTCTGGACTCTGACAAATTGGTCTGCCATCTTATTTGAATTGGTTTGAATCTGGTTTTGAATCATATGCTTTAATATTGCCATTATGATATTGCTTCTTCTGACAGTGTTATGATATGACTGTTGTGACCGCCCTGAGCCTGCTCACGGGGGAGGGCAAGATATATATATTTTTTTTAATCCCTGGCAATTAAGTCTTAGAACACACTGTTTGTTTTGAGTATTTGAATCTCAAACGAATCAACAAGTGACCCTTTTTTTGAATGGGAGGCTCTCAAAGCTGCCAAATATAAGCTCCTACTCTTTTGTTGAGGCTACAAAAGGATTTTGCTTAATAGACTGTATTTTCACAGAAGTGAATGGTTGTCAGTTTATCAAAATTGCTTATATATTTAAAAGGTTTTGTAAATGATATGGTTGTTGCGCCCCTTTTCTCCTGTTGTCATATATATTATGTCATCGCTGCTGCTAAGTGTAACATTATATAATTCAATAAAAAAGTGACTCTTTGGATTAGGGCTTATTCCAAATTTCTCATCCCTGCTGTTTCAGACTTGAGAATCCCCATTTCAACTTATGCCATGTGCAAACTGAACCTGTGATTCTTTATTCTCATGCCATCTATCTGTTTCCTGTCACCAAACATTTCCTGTAAAATGTATACATTTCCCCGAGCGTTATTGCTGTCAATAAACCAATGTTATATGCAATATGTATTACAAACATAAGCACCATACTCTTCACGTACAAATCACATAGCAAACTATCCAAGGTGTATAAAGGTAAAGCTTTCCCTTGCTCGAAAGCCAGTCGAATCCAACTCTAGGGGGTGGTGCTCATCTCCGTTTCCAAGACAAAGAGCCAGTGCTGTCCGAAGATCTTTCCGTGGTCATGTGGCTGGCATGACTAAATCCTGAGGCGCACAGAACGTTGTTACCTTCCCACCGATGCAGTACCTATTTATCTACTTGCAATTTCTTGCTTTCGAACTGCTAGGTTGGCAGGAGCCGGGGCCAGAGATGGGAGCTCACTCGGTCACGCAGTGCTAGGGTCTCGAACTGCCAATCTACAGACCTTCCAGTCTGCAGCTCAGCGTCTTAACCTATATGCAACCCAAAACTGACAATGAAAAGTGGACAGCTGAAAATGGTTGACAAAAATATTAAATGACTTCAGAAGGGAATGATGTAGGAAACCTCTCTGCTTGGTACCTTAGACCTGGATGGCCAAGTCTAGCCCAATCTCATCAGATCGTGGAAGCTAAGCAGGATTGGCCCTGGTTAGTACTTGAATGGGAGACCACCAAGGAAGTCCAGGGTTGCCACGCAGAGGCAGACAATGGCAAACCTTCCATTCCTCTGAACCAATGTCCTAGATTTGCGGCTGATCTGATTTAATGAAGTCTCAGTTGTATGACTAATACTTATTTCTGTACAGACAGGGCCAGTTTCCAGGAAATTAAGGAAGAAGCCGAAAAGACCGATGGCCAGTGTTCTGGTAAAGCTATGTGTGGTGTGATTCAGAAAATCAATTTTTAAAAACTTGCAAGTCCTTGGTTAGTACTGGTATGGGAGCCCACCAAAGAAGTCCAGGGTTGCTACGCAGAGGCAGGCAACGGCAAACCACTTCTGAACATCTCTTGCCTCAAAAGCCCTACGAGGTCACAATAGGTCGGCTGCAGCTTGACAGTACATTACACACCCACACCCATGTGATTAACACATCCATGTGATTGACACATGGAATTCACTGACAGAGGAGGAGGCGGCGGCTACAAGCATGGACAGTTTCAAGAAGGAATTGGATAAACATATGGAGCAGAGGTCCATCAGTGGCTATTAGCCACAAAGTATAGATAGGAACTCTTGGTCTGGGGCAAGGCATGCTCTGTCTTCTTGGTGCTTGGGGGGGGGGTCAACAGTAGAAGGGCTTCTAATGTCCTGGCCCCACTGGTGGACCTCCTGATGGCACTGGTATTTCTGGCCACTGTGTGACACAGAGTGTTGGACTGAATGGGCCATTGGCCTGATCCAGCATTGGCTTCTCTTATGTTCACCCACACTTGAGGCCTTATTGAGTCTTGTCTCTTCAACAAGACTCACTTCTTTACCGCCATTTGAAATGGTCCTGCAGGGCTGGGTGAGCTCCAGTGCTTGAATTAGGGGTGTTGGTGGTAGTGGAGGTTCCTAAAGATGTCCATGAGCTCTGCCCTACGAGTCACACCAAACTGTCCCTCCATAGATTTATAAGATCAGCTGCTAAGGGGGGGCATCCCAAATGTCTGCATGGAGGGACTGCCCGCCCCCGGTAATCTAAGCATTTATGAGATTCTTGAAGAGGAGAGTCCAGGGATGAAACATTGCACATTGCGCATGCTTTGCTACTCAAAGGGCTTACCCTACCCCTCCCGGAGTGTACTACTTCCAGATATGGAGACTCCTTGGCCTGAAATGGGGAGGGGCCACAGCTCAGTGGAAGAGTCTCCTTTGCATGCAGAAGGTCCCCATGTTCAATCCCAGGTTCCATCCTGCCCTCTCCAGTTAAAAGGAGCAGGTTGTTGGTGATGGGGAAGACCTCTGCCTGAGACCCTGGAGACCTGCTGCCAGTCTGCGTGGACGATACTGACCTCGATGGACCAAAGATCTGATTCAGTATGAGGCAGCTTCATGTGTGCGTGAAATTTTCCTTCCAACGTGTCTCCTCAAATTTCTTTACCAAAAAGCAACTCCGCCTCTCGCTTTAGACAGTTTTGGAGTCCTTTCACCTGTACCGTTCTATGTGCAGTTTTCCTTTTCTTCTCTTTGACACAAAAACAAAGCAAGACACCCCTCGTCCCCAGCTGGTCACAATCTGGGGGCTCTTCCACCTCTCTCTTCCCCCCTCTTTGTTCTTTACTCCACTCCCCCCCCCACCATGGGTGTTGAAGGCAGGCCTCTGCAGGCCAATCTGTCACTGTACCATCACTATGAAGCTGTTACTATGGGAACTGGGGGGGCCTGGATTTCGGCCTCTTATCTTTCACAAAGGCACTGCTCCACTCCAATTAAAGCTTTTACAAAAGGGCAACTATGGGTTAAGTAGAGGCGTTCTGTCCAGGAACGATAAATAGAACTGTTGGCTTTCAAAGTTTCCAGAGGAAAAGAAAAGAAATGTTTCCCCATTTGCTTCTTGTGTCCATCTTCCATGTGCTGAGTTGGACCATTGGTCTACCTAGCTCTCTATGGCCTAACTTGGGGCGGTGATGCTCTGTGTTCCTGGTGCTTGGGGTGCAACAGTGGGAGGGTTTCTGGAGTTCTGGCCCCACTGGTGGACCTCCTGATGGCACCTGGGTTTTGGCCACTGTGTGACACTGAGTGTTGGACTGGATGGGCCATTGCCCTGATCTGACATAAGAGAACATAAGTACATAAGAGACGCCAATGTTGGGTCCCATCCAATCCAACACTCTGTCACACAGTGGCCAAAAATACCAGGTGCCATCAGGAGGTCCACCAGTGGGGCCAGGACACTAGAAGCCCTCCCACTGTCCCCCACCCCCAAGCACCAAGAATACAGAGCATCCCTCGCCCCAGCCTGAGAGTTCCTGTCTATACCTTGTGGCTAATAGCCACCGATGGACCTCTGCTCCATACCAGGGCTCTTTTTGTAGCAGGAACTCCTTTGAATATTAGGCGACACACCCCTAAATTGCCAATCCTCCAAGAGCTTACAGTAGTCCCTGTAAGAAGAGCTCTGTTAAGTGTTGGGGAAAGTGCAGAAAAGGGCAACGGAAACGATTAAGGGGTGGAACAGTTTCCCTATGAAAGAAGGTTAAAGAGGTTAGGGCTCTTTAGCTTGGAGAAAGGATGACTGAGAGCGGACATGATAGAGGTTTACCAAATTACACATGGGATAGAGAAGGTAGAGAAAGAAGTTATTTTAATCCCCTTTTCACAATACAAGAATTTGTGGGCGCTCAATGACATTAATGAGCAGTAAGCTTAGAACAGATAAAAGGAAGTACTTCTTCACCCAAAAAGTAATTAACATGCAGAATTCACTGCCGCAGGAAATTCTGGCAGCTACAAGCACAGACAGCTTCAAGAAGGGATTGGATAAACATATGGAGCAGAGGTCCATCAGTGGCTATTAGCCACAAGGTCTAGATGGAGCACTCTGTCTGGGGCAGTGATGCTCTGTATTCTTGGTGCTTGGGGGGGCAACAGTGGGAGGGCTTCTGGAGTTCTGGCCCCACTGGTGGACCTCCTGATGGCCCCTGGGTTTTGGCCACTGTGTGACACAGAGTGTTGGACTGGGTGGGCCATCGGCCTGATCCAACATGGCTTCTCTTATGTTCTTATGACATGCAGAAGTTCCCAGGTTCAATCCCTGGCATCTCCAGTTTAAAATATGAGGTTGTAGGTGATGAGAAAGACCTCAGCCTGAGACCCTGGAGAGCCACTGCCAGTCTGAATAGGCAATACAGACCTTGATGGAACAGTGGTCTGATTCAGTATCAGGCAGCTTTGTGTGTCCATTTGTCCTACTGATGGAGTCTGGGAAGCCCAGGGGTGGTCCTTCACTTGAAAACCGGAGTGTCCTACACAAGGACCCCCAATCTCCCTGTATAAGATTGGTGGTGCCTTGATCTGGACAGCCGATATTAGCCCGGTATTATCAGATCTCAGAAGCTTAGCAGGATTGGCTCCGGTCATTACTTGGATGGGAGACCACCAGGGAAGTCCAGGGTCTCCATGCAGAGGCAGGCAATGGCAGACCACCTCTATTTGTCTCTTGCCTTGAAAACCCTATGGGGTTGCTATAAGTCAGCTGTGAGCCAGTTTGGTGTAGTGGTTAAGTGCGCAGACTCTAACCTGGGAGAACAGGGTTTGATTCCCCACTCCTCCTCTTGCAGCTACTGGATGACCTTGGGCAAGCCATAGTTCTGTCAGAGCTGTTCTTGAGAGAGCAGCTTCTGTCAGAGCTCTCTCAGCCCCACCTACCTCACAGGGTGTCTGTTGTGGGGAGGGGAAGGGAAAGGAGATTGTAAACTGCTCTGAGACTCCAAGTGAAGGGCGGGGTATAAATCCAATCTCCTCCTCTTCCTCCTCCTCCTCTTCTTCTTCCTCTTCCTCCTCCCCCTCTTCTTCCTCTTCTTCCTCCTCCTCCTCCTCCTCCTCCTCCTCTTCCTCTTCTTCTTCTTCTTCTTCTTCTTCTTCTTCTTCTTCTTCTTCTTCTTCTTCTTTGACTTCACAGCTCTTTCCCCCACCCATGTTGGCAGCTATGTGCTGACCAGAGAGACCTGATTCTCCTTCCCCCCTCCCCCTTCACCACTGAAGCACACAGCCCAGCTACCTGTAACTAGACAGCTATCCTCCCTCAGCCGTTCCGTTTTTGCACAGCAGTCTCCGCAAATGCCGGAGTACCCTGTGGCACTGTTGAGGAGGTGAGGAATACAAGAAAGCGAAGACTGCTTCGGCGTAAAATGGTGGCGTTGTGTGTGTGTGTGTGAGGAAACAGATGAGCTCATCTGTCCTCTTCAGGGGAACGAGGCGGGATGAGATGGGGGAGTCCTCCGACCACTTGAAATGAAGTGGGCGATTAGCGAGCAAGATACTCTGGAGAATGCCAGGGTGAGCGGGCGACGAGTGGGCGGTGGGGATGGAGACGTGCCCTGATTTGTAAAGGTGAAGCTCGGCTAATGCGGCATGTGTCAAGCACAGAGAGACGTGTGGTGTGCCTGGCCGGCCTGGCTGTCAAAGCGGCAGCGATTGCGTCGGACGGCCTCCCGAGACCTCGGTTTCCACTGCTGGCTGTGGGACGGGCAGTGAGAAGGCTGAGAAAACAGAAGGCCCCGGGGTTGACTGAGATTGATAAGAAACATTCTGGCTATTTTTGAAAAAGCCAGTTCGGCTGTCCACTTGAAGCACTTCGAATCACAGTTTTCCTCATTAATGGGTTAGGGCGGCGGCGTTCCGTCGCCGGAATCGATTTGACAGCTCTTAAAAAGTAAAGAAAAGATCGCAGTCGTTCTCCCAACTAATTGGGCGATGGATTTTTTTTTAATGTCAGGGTTTGGTTTTTTAAAATCCACTGAAAGCAGGGCCACCCCACCTGCCCACCTGTTTGCTCACTGCGGCAATAATAACAATAACATGATTAATGTGACTCCCATAAAATCCAATAGGAGAAACTTAAACTATAGCAAGAAGCGATGCTGTGAATCAGCCAATGACAGGAGACTGGCATAGGTCAGGAATAAATCAATAAGAATAGTGGGGAGGGGCTGTGCAGAGCATCTGTGTGGCACGCAGAAGGTCCTAGGTTCAAATCCAGCATCTCCAACTGAAAGGACCAGCCAGTCGATAATGTGAAAGACCTCTGCCCTGAGACCCTGGAGAGCCGCTACCGGCCTGAGTAGACAATACTGACTTGGATGGACCAAGGGTCCAATTCAGTATATGGCAGCTTCATGTGTGTAGAATCTCAGAGTGGTTTACAATCTTCCCCCCCTTCCTCAGCCTAACCTACCTCACAGGGCTGTTGTGAGAATAAAATGGAGGAGAGGACAATGATGTACGAGGCTTTGGGTCCCTGTTGGGGAGAACAGCCTCTATGTCCTAGTCTGACACGCTGACTGCTACAGTACACTGTCTCTCGCTATACACTTACTGCAGTGTAGTAGGAAAATTTCAGCTAGGGAGAGACAGAGAAATCCTCAATGGCTTTATCACAAGTGTGTGTCACCATCTGATGTTGCAGCCATCCAGGAGCAAATGTGAAGCGGCCACTTCTGTAGCCCACCTCACAGGGTTGTTGTGAAGATGCCGTGGGGAGCGTAGAACCATGATCTGGGGAAGAAAGGCAGGATAATGTATGCGCGCTATGTGCCATCAAGTCGCTTCTGACTTACGGCGACCCTGTGAGTTCATGACCTTCAAAATGTCCTGTCATTCACAGCCTTGCTCAGATCTTGCAAACTGAGGGCTGTGGCTTCCTTTATCGAGTCACGGTGGGTCTTCCTCTTTTCCTTCTGCCTTCCACTTTTCCTAGTATGATTATCTTTTCCAGTGAGTCTTCTCAAGTCCTGTCACACCTTAGAGACCAACGAGATATTCAGAGGATATGCTTTTGAGAGTCAATGCTCCCTTGCATCTGACAAATGATCATTTCAGAGGCTAGCCGTGTTGATCTGCAGTAGAAGAACTGGATTCAAGTCCTGCCACACCTTAGAAACCAACGAGACTTTCAGAGGATATGCTTTCGAGAGTCAATGCTCCCTTGCATCTGACAAAGGGAACTTTGACTCTTCAGAGCTTATACTCTGAAAATCTTGTTCCTTTGCATATTAGGCGACATCTCCCCTAATGTAGCCAATCCTCCAAGAGCTAAGGTGTGACAGGACTCGAATTCAGTTCTTCTCATGATGTAATCGAAGCACGATAACCAAAGGCAGGATTAAAACGTCTGACTGGCTTTTCATGGGTAATTGTGGGATAGCTTAGGGTCATTGCCAGCCAGTGTTATAACACCTGAATGTCCACAGCTCAGCGTGAGAGTTTCAAGTCAACCCTGCCAATTTTGGCATATTAATTAATGCAGATGAGCACACTGTAGTCATAACCGGCTTGTAAAATTGAGCCCCGTAGGTGATTCCACACTATGTTGACTGGCCACTAGGTGACAGCAGAGGGACATTACTGGTGGCTTTGATTCTTCAACTGGACCCAGTGTGGTATATTTGTTAGACAATCCACCCAAGGATTGATCTGGTGAAAAGATGAAAATGTCTCATTTTAGAAATATTTAAACAAACACGCAAGGTCAAATCCTATATGTGAAGATTTGTGGGTGACGGCTTCACAGGGTATCCAAACACTTTTGATGTGTCCAAATGTATCAGGATATTTGTACAGCGGATAGAATGTGGAATAAATGAAAAAGTTGGAACCCGGCTACCTAGGCATATGATTCTCCATACCCCCGCCTTTCCTTCCGATGATGTTGCTTTAGGTAAATTTTTGGTCGTGACTTTATCTGGCGCCTCTTGTTTCAGAAATGAAGTGCCAGGCTGAAGAAAATGCTTAGCTCCGGGGAATTAGGGAAAAGAGTCCTTAACAGCCTTGTAGACTAAGATATCTTAATTAAACTCCTCGTAGTGAATTTGCAAGGTGATGGAGATGCTCTGATCCACCTGGCAAGGCTGCAACCTGCCGTTTCCACCTCATTTATTTCCATTAATGGTATTTTTAATAGATACCTTTTCTTATTCCAGCCGTGCGTCGGGTCTGTGGCAGGCAAAATCTACCAGTGAATAGGGCAGCATCTAGGGCGATGTGCTAGAAGGCCCTCTTTGAAAGTGCAGTGAGAATTTAATCTATGGGGAAGTTTCGCCTGACACCCCAGCACCCATTCGTGCCAGAAAATGCTTCACCCCACTATATTTTGTCTGCAAGGAATTATGGCTGGGTAGCAGAGTTGCCAACTTTGGGCTGGTAAATTCCAGGGGATTTGGGTGAGATCCATAGGGAGTTTGGAGGTATAACCCTTCAAAGCAGCCATTTTCTCTGGGGGAACTGATCTATGTCTTCTGGAGGTCAGTTGAATTTCTGGACAGTCTGCAGGCCGCAACTGAAAGTTGGCAACCCTAATATATAGAGAAGGCAGCCATCTTTTACCAGTCTCTTCTTGTTCTTTTTTAAAATAGCTGCTTGCCAAGCTTGTCTGGGCATGACAATGAGATGTCAGGAAAAAGCTTATTTTGCTCACTTTCCAGAGGCAGGGCTCAGAATGTTCTTCTTGCCCTCCTGGAAACAGCAGCGATTTGCTGGGATAGCAATAAAATCATAGAATCATAGAATGTTAGAGTTGGAAGGGACCTTGCAGGTCATCTAGTCCAACCCCCTGCACTCTGCAGGAGTATAGCTGAAAGATAGCCCTACAACATACCCAAAAGATGGTTGTCCAGCCTCCGCTTGAAAACATTCAGCGAAGGAGCATCCACCACCGCCCGAGGCAGTCTGTCTCGTCAACAGGGATAGAGCCATGGTCAACAGGGACAGAACCATGGGTCACTAGCTGAGCACCTGTTTTGCATGCAGAAGGTGCCAAGTTCGATCCTTGGCATCCTCCTGTTAAAAGGATCGGGAAGCAGGCAGTGTGAAAGACCTGAGGACCTGGAGAGCTACTGCCAGTCTGGGTAGATAAAACTGAACCTGACACACCAACGATTGATCCGGTAGAAAGGCAGCTTCCTTTCAGGTGGATCTATCAAGATTGTAGCTATTGATCCTTCCCTAGATGACAAAACAATGACCTCTGGGTGCAACCCTGTTGGTTTGTCAAACAGCATGCAATTTCCCTTGGAAGGATCTAGCTCTCCCTGAATCTTTTTTCATCTCCCTAGTCTACAGCCTATTTTTCCACATTCAATTGCTCCTTCTCTACATTCCTGATCCTTCAGGTTTCCAGATTGTCTTCTGGCTTTGGCCCTTTCTTTTTCAGCTGGCCACAGAGCTGTATTACCTAAACTCTTTTTCTTCAAACTGATTTTTATCCCTGGATCTCAGTAAGTTGCCGGCTGGCTTGCAGGGCCATTATTATGGATAGGGGATCTCCATGGCCTGTAGGAAGCCTGTTCGACTACAACTCTTAGGGTGAAAATTCACATTACATGTCCCACAAATCAAGGCACGGGTACCTGACCCAACTCTCTGTCACAAGTTCATGTTGGGACGAACATTTTAAAACGTCTTTGTTGACCCGTGCAGCTTTAGACAGTGCAAGAAGAAAGGAGGGACCTTGGGCTTCCCTCCCAAGCCTTTTTCGCCAGTGGAAACAGCCATCTGGAGGCCTGTTTACCCTCTCCTCTGGTTCCACGTGTCCATTCCCAAGGCATGTGGAACCAGTGGGAGGGATAAACAAGCATCCCTTGCAGCTGTTTCTACTGGAAGGCAGTGCTGTGGAGTTGCGTAGAGTGATGAAGAGGTTTCTAAAGGCTAGTCTTTCCCGTGTGAACGTGTGACAGAGAGCTGAGGTGGGCACCTGTGTCTCGATTTGTATAACATTTGTTTTCGACAAGCGCCAGTTTGGTGTAGTGGTTAAGTGCACGGACTCTAATCTGGGAAAACCAGGTTTGATTCCCCACTCCTCCACTTGCACCTGCTGGATGACCTTGGGCAAGCCATAGTTCTGGCACAGCTGTCCTTGAAAAAGAGCAGTTTCTGTCAGAGCTCTCTCAACCCCACCTACCTCACAGGGTGTCTGTTGTGGGGAGGGGAAGGGGAAGGAGATTGTAAGCCGCTCTGAGACTCCTTCAGGTAGTGAAGGGCGGGGTATAAATCCAATCTCCTCCTCCTCTTCTTCTTATTATTATTACATTTATTATTCTTATTATTATTAATTTTATAATATAATAATAATAATAATAATGATGGTGATGATGATGATGATGATAAAGGCTCTTGGCCTTAAAACAGGATGAAATGCTGGCGATCTGTTTCCAG
>NW_015162571.1:78991-83121 GCF_001447785.1 Gekko japonicus
CTCCTGTCACCAGAGACTCTGAGGGCAATCCAGGCCACTATTGACCGTGGTGGAGAGCCAGGAGGGTGGCAGTACTGGTGGCCAGTCCCGTGGAGAAGGGCTGGAGTTTCTCTCCACAACCGGAGAGGGAAACGCAAATCCTGGCCTGAGGCCACCATCCACTACCGATGTAGAGAGGGTGTGTGGTAGGGGCAGAAGTCTTGCGTTTTGATCCTGTTTGTTTTGTGTGCCCAGGTTGTGTGGAAGTGCCTGAGTTTATTTTCTATGCCAAAAAGTGTATATAGTTCAATAAATCTTCCTTTGTTGAGTTTAAAAAGCCTGGTGTGCCTCAACCACCATCTGTAACAATGGACCAGTTGTGGGGTCACCTGGAAGCTAAGGAAGAGTATGAACAGGGACAGCCACACCTTGGGGTTGAGCTGCCAGCCCTGAGAGGACCAGTGGGGAGAGTGGGGCAAGGGGCCAGTGCCAATTGGCTAGGACTGGTTGGCCATAGCAGCCGCTATTGAGGGAGATAGAATCCCTTTAGGGCTATGTCTGGCGTGGGCCTCCAACCATGAGGGCGGGCCTGGAGGTTACAGAGGGCCTTAAAAGAGACAGTGTGAAGCTTGTGGTGGACAACAGAAGAAGAGGGAAGGAAGGAACTCTCAGTTCAAGGAAGAGCGCAGGTGGGACTCCTCTGGCTCTTTGTGTGTTGACCATGAGCACTTGGGTGTCTAGGTGATCTTGTGAAAGAGGAAGATCATCTGGGTGATCTTGTGAAAGAGCGTGTTATGTACACCCTGCTGCAGGGGCCCTGGAGTCTTGTGAGCTTGGGTGTACACTCTCTTGTAGAGTTGTTGTTTTGAGGATCGGATGTCAGAGGGGAGAACAGTGTTGTAAGCCACTTTGGGTTCCTGCTGGGGATAAAGAGGAATCTAAATAATTTAAGCAATATATGTGTGCTGTGAGTGATGGAAGCGTAGATTGCATCCGATAGTCTCGATCGGTCTCCAGAGCATTCTTCAACTTAGGTAAAAAGATTCCCAGTAGGTTTGAAGAGTCTCCTGGGTTGCGCTGGTAAGTGAAATCCAGCAGCCCTGTTGTATGGAAGAGTTTGCGCTTTGAGGGAAGCAAGCTCGTAAGAGTGTAGCTGTGATTTGCCATGAAACAACGGTGGAGATCCACCACACCCTTAGAACGTACACTGGACATGGTTGCATCCCAAGGGTTCAGCCAGGCCTCAGTGGAGAAGCACAGAATCTTCCAGGGAAAATGCTCCTTAATTGTTTAGGGACGAATTTCTGCAAGGCGTACAACAGAGCTGTTTCCTCGCACGAACAAGTGATGGTTCGACAAGGTCGTGGTTCTCCGTATTAAAGAACTGGGAGATCTCCTCCATTTTGGAGAAAGGTCAGGAGAAGGCCTGGCTTGGATGTGATAATCACCAGGTTCAGTGACAGCTCCATTTATCACATGGCCAAAGAGGCTGCCTGGTTCTCTTCCCGTCTTCAGAAGCGCATTCCCTTTTCATTGCTCCCGTTACCTCCTTACAATGAAACATTTTTTCCCCTCGAAAAAAGGCGATTCGAGAAGGCACACTTTCTTTCCATCTCGCTGTATCCTTCGCTCGGCGAGCAGAGTCAGTAAATAATTGAAGAAGCGCTGTACGCTTTGCAAGGTGCCGGGAGGGAATCGGCCCTGCTCGGTCTCCCGGCAGCAAATATTTAGCGAGATTATCAGTTCGAGAAGAGGGAGGAGAAAGGATCCTTGTTTGGAGAAAGGCAACTGAAACTCTCTGTGCTGATCTCGTGAACCGCTCGTTCGCCTTGGCAGTTTTCCCTGCCCTTTTCTTCCAGTCGGTTCTCTTCTAAGGGGCTCATAATTACCAAACGAATGCATGGAAAAGGTTTAATTAGATACGGTTAATGCTGTTTAATAGCTTTTTCTCTTCTCTCTCCCCTCTGTCTGTTTCCACAAGCTTGTCGGTTTTTTCATCTGAGACTGATAAACAAAACGGCGGCATTGGCATGCGGGGGGGGGGGGAAGCACAGAGGCAGGACTGTGTGGTTCCCCCCACTCCCCAGCCAGATTCTACACCCAGAAGAAATGATGCCAATTAAGGAGATTTGCATATGCCTGCTTTGCATAATTTAGGCTGCTTTTGAAAATTAAGGATGTTGACAGTTTTTCAAAGGGGGGGAACATACTCGTCAATTCTGTTCAAAAGCGTGGCACTTTAGGCAAGTTGCAGTAAGTGGGGTTCGATGCGGGGTGGCCCGTTCGTGCATGTGCGACCTTTTCCTCCTTGATGTCACCAAGCGATAATCCTGGCTGTGTGGGAGCCAGCCTTCCAGAGTCAGCATGACCCCTTTGGCCCTCGAGTTAATTATGCATAATTATGGACTCTACTGCCGTAAGATGTACTGAGCCCATTAGCTCAGATATCATTCCAAGGGGGACAAATTCACAAAGGGGAGGTCTAACATGGATAGTGCAATGGACCCTCCATGTTCGGAGGCAGCATACGTCTCCTGACCAGTTGTTGGGGAGGGCAGTAGTAGTGGAGGACTATTACTTGAAGGCATCTGATTGGCTACTGCAGGAAACAGGATGCTAGACTCCACAAACCTTTAGTTCGATGCAATAGGACCACTCACAGTCTAGTCCCACCTTCCTTTTCTGCCACAGTACTCACTTGAAGCCACCCTCCTTTCTTCCTTCAAACCCCTCCACCAAACCCACGATTTGTGTTTGAAGGCACTCACTATAAAGGAAACACAGGTACTGGCAAGCATTCATGGGCGTCACTTCTGGCTATGTACCTGGAAGTGACATCACTGCTTGACTTCGACAGTCTAGGAGTTTCTCACACCTCTATCATTTTTACCATGGAGGGAATTCCCAGAGCATCAACGTGATGGTGTGACAGGAACAGACCCGGAAGCGACATTGTGACCAACAGTGGAACTCTGGACCCTGGGGATGGGAGGTTTAGAGGCATCCCCGTTACCTCAGCTCCCCCTCCACTCCCCCTCCACTCTGGTGTTTCCCTTCCCGAAATCAAGGGCCACAACTATTGTGCCAAGAAACCCCTGAAGCAAAGGGGTGTTCATTTAACTTGGAAAGCACCATGGGGCCTGGAGGGGAATATCAGCATTGGCTCCTGTGCAGTTTTTTTAAAAAATATTTCATTTCAGTAGACTTCTATCCCATCCTCCCCACATTGTAGGCTCAGGGCGGGTACCAACATATATGCATCTGCACAGGGGTCATTTCGTAGAAAAAGAGGTGCAGGAGCTCATTAGCATAACTTATTTGCATACTCCACACCCCCTGACATCACCGGAAGTGTGTCAGAAGGCAACACCCACCGCTCAGGTGCCACTGGACTGTTTTGGATTGCTAGCTATTTGGGGGGGGGAACGTGCAGATCTGTCCTCGCAGAGTAAGATGAGCTTGTACCTGAAGGCGGGAGGGGGGGCTCTGCAACTTACCTGGCTGCTTCTTGCTCCTCGTGGCCCAACTGAGGGCTGCTGGGAGCAGGGGGCGGGGCTTGTTGCCTGTGCCTGCCCCCTGGGCTCCTTATTGCCGGAGCTCTGCTCCTGTGCGCTCCTGCAGGAAATGACCTCTGCATCTGCAATTAATGCAGATTTACAAATTAAAACATATGACCCCGGTCACACGGAGGATTTGCCGTGCGAAAAGCACGAATGTCAGGCGGATTTTTGGGGCGCAGTCACACTGCAACATCTGGGAAGCGTAGCGCACCCATGGCCAACCTGTGGCGTCCCACCGAAGACGCGCAGTAAAAAAGTACCTTGGAAAGTGCACTAGTATCCAGAAAACGTGGGGCAGGGGCGGGCGTTTGATCGCGGGAGCACTAGTATCCCGTGGCATCCGGCGCCCATCCATGTCCCGTCGCAAACCGGATGTTTTTCGTAAGTGCATGCACACAAACACATAACTGAAAGCAGTGCTGCTCTGTGGAACCGCGCATGCACACAGATGCAAAATGCTTGCTGCGCCACTTCTTTGCCGCACTCCAGCATCGCCGTCTGATCGCCAGCTAACAGCCTAAGCGTGAAGCCTTGAGGGACCATGTGATCGGGCTACTGCAATTTATTTTGCTCCGGGGCGAACAGCCACGC
>NW_015162571.1:83287-91491 GCF_001447785.1 Gekko japonicus
ATGACCAGTGTTCCCTCTAAGCTGAGATCGTGTGAGCTAGCTCGCAGTTTTTTAGCCTCCGGCTCACACATTTTTGTTGTAGCTCAGGGAGGACGGCTCCAGAGCAAACTACCCGATGCAGCAGACAAATCACCTGCTCACAGCTTTAATGCCAGTAGCTCACCAAGTAGAATTTTTGCTCACGAGACTCCACAGCTTAGAGGGAACATTGCGTGTGAGGAAAAATTCTACTTTCTGAGCTGCTGGCATTGAAGTTGTGAGCAAACGATTGGCTGCTGCATAAATCAGTCTGCTCTGGAGCTGTCCTTCTTGAGCCAAGACAAAAATGTGTGAGCCGGAGGCTAAAAAACTGTGAGCTAGCTCACACGATCTCAGCTTAGAGGGAACACTGGTCATCATGACCCCCTCTGAGCTGACCCTGGACTCTGACACCTCCAAGGAAGATTCAGGGGAGCCAGAAACATGGCCTGGGGGAGAGCAGGAAACTCCAGGGGAGCCCTGCAGGGTTGATGCCCTTGGTCCATCTACTCCAGAACTTGGCCCCGAGGAACCTCCAGTGGGAGCTCCTCTGCCAGAACTTCTCTCTGTCCTCCCAGGTCCTGGGACCACTAAGAGCCAGCCCAGGACTCAGTCCCGAAGCCTACCAGAATCCGTCTCCACCCAGCACGAGCGTCCAAGGCAAACGGCTTGTAACAAGATAGCCCAGGGAAGGCCTGTACTCCACCTCCTGGGCCAGATCATGGCGGATGTAATCCTTTGGCGGATTCTGGCTCCATTAGGATTGACAAGATGAGGCCTGAGTGTCACTTCCAGAGCAGGTGGAGCAGGTCCATTCAGCCCGTTTAAGCCTTGGGCTAGGAGGGGAAGTTTGCTGGATCAAGCGGGCCACTAGGCCCAAGCCTGTGCTCCAGCTCCAGGCTTCCGGTTGCTGCTCCTGGCTTCCGGCTTCTGCCGATGCCCCCAAGGCTCACTACTTAGACCCGAGGAACAATGCTCCCTCTAAGCCGTGGAATCTTGAGAGACAAAATTCTACTTTGTGAGCTACTGGCATTAAAGCTGTGAGCGAGTGATTTGGCTCCTGCTAGGGTTGCCAAGTGGAAAAATCTACTTACCGGGGGACTCCTGGTCTGTCGCACGCAAGCCCCCAGGAAGTGACGTTATGACGCCGGGCACGCTGGGGGCGGGGCCACGACCATCCGAGGGAAAACCATAGAGTTTTCCCTCGGATGACCGTGGCCCCGCCCCCAGCGTGCCCGGCGTCATAACGTCACTTCCTGGTGACGCTCACGCCGGGGTGGGGTTCCCCCCACAGCCCGATCTGCCGCTGGGGAACGGGCCTCTGGGGTGGGGTTTCCCCGCCCCCCGGGGGGACTTGGGAAGCCTAGCTCCTGCACAAATTAGTTTGCTCTGGAGCCCCTCCTTCCTGAGCTAGGAGGCTAAAAAACTGTGAGCTAGCTCACGCTGACTCAGCTTAGAGGGACACACTGCCGAGGACACTGCTCCGGAGGAGGCCTAACTGGGTCTTCCGGCAGAGCGCTGGACAGGAGGGGAGAGGAAAATCTTCGCACAGGATGCTAATTTGTAGAGTTAGGCCCTGTCCACTGAGCTCCTCACTGGCTGCTCTATCTGGCAGCAGCTCTCCAGGGTCGCGCAAGACAATATCGATCCATCACACGTCTTTTTACCTTGCCCCACCTTCAAGTAGCTCAGGGCTCTAAACACGGCTTTCCTGTCCTCCAGACACCCATAAATCCTCTGAAGTCGGTCAGGCTGAGAAAGAGGGTGGGTGGCCCCCAACATCACCCTGTAACCCTCAAGGCGGAGGCGGGGGTTTCAGCCCGGCTCTCCCACGGCCTAATCTTGCTCTCGAACCAGTGCCCCACACTGTCTCTCTCACTAGGCTTTTCCCAGCCCAAAGACTGAAATGGGGATGCCGGAGATTGAACCTGGGACCTTGTGCGTGCAAAGCCTCTGATCGACAGGGCCCTCTCTTGGGAGCGATTGTAGCCTCCTTGAGGCAGGGACTCACTCGCTCCTCTGCGGCCAAGGAGAAACCATGCATTATTTAGAATAATAATGATCTTCCGCTTCATCGGCGCACTCTTGATCAAATTTGCTTAGACGATGTTCTTTTCAGTTCATTTTCTCCCCCTTCTGGTGGCTTCAAGGCTGCCGGCTTCCACTAATCCTTTTTCCTCCTTCACGTTGCCCTACAGTTAAGCAAAGATGCCAGACTCTCTCTCTCTCTCTTCTCCTTCTATAATTGAAAATAGTAAGTCAAAAAAGGGGGGGGAGGGGAGAGAGAAGCCCTGAAGACGTCAGCCATGAATTGAGAGCCGGGCGGACGCACGGAATGACAGGTTTATTTCCAAGTCCCTGCAAAGTCACCTCTCTCGCCACCCCCCAGCTCCCCAAATACTGATTCATTTGGGACAGGGGAAACTGATTTATACTGGGATATTAAATAACTCTGCTTCTGGAAGAAGCCAGGTGTGGGGTGCTGGCAGCTGGGAAGGGGATTAATGGATGGGCCAGATTTTTCCATTCACCCTGTCTGTCCTGCGAACGAGAAAGATCCTCTACGTTCTCTCTCCGAAACTCAAGCTGAGAGCAGCCGAGGAAGGATTAGCCTTCCACTTATTTTTGGTCTTTGTGTGCGGGAGAAGAAGAAGTTGAAGCAGAAGAAAAAAAAGAAGAAGAGGAGATTGGATTTATACCCCGCCCTTCACTCAGAGTCTCAGGGCGGTTTACAAACTCCTTTCCCTTCCACTCCTCACAACAGACACCCTGTGAGGTAAGTGGGACCAGGGCTATTTTTGGGCAGGAACGCACAGGAACGGAATTCCAGCTGGCTCCCGAGTTGGCCACGCCCAGCATGAACTCATTAGCATAATAGGTACTCCCAGCAGCCCTTAGTCGGGAGCATTAGAGGGAGCATTGCCTGTGAGGTAGGTGGGGCTGAGAGAGCTCTTTCGGGAACTGCTCTTTCCAGAACAGCTCTGACAGAACGATGGCTTGCCCAAGGTCATCCAGCAGCTGCATGTGGAGGAGTGGGGAATCAAACTCAGTTCTCCCAGATTAGAGTCCGCGCACTTAACCACGACAGCAGACTGGCTCTGGAGACATATTTAGTCTGGGAAACAAAGGACCTGGATTGCCTGTGGACAGAGAGGCGCAAGCAATGGGGAAGGAGATACTAGTTTTATCTATTTAAAACATTTATTTATTTAAAACATCGTTTAAAACATCACGAGCCAGTTTGGTGCAGTGGTCGAGAGTGGAGGACTCTGATCTGGAGAACGGGGTTTCATTCCCCACTCCTCCAAATGCAGGCAGCTGGTGTGAACTTGGGTCAGTCACAGTTCTCTCAGAGCTGTTCTCTCAGGAGCAGTTCTCTCAGAGCTCTCTCAGCCTCACCTACCTCACAGGGTATCTGTTGTGGGGAGGGGAAGAGAAATGACATTGTAAGCTGCTCTGAGACTCCTTTGGGTACAAATCCAATCTCCTCCTCCTCCTCCTCCTTGGCTTTCCCAGCCTGATTAGGGCCCTCAAGGCAGCCGACATGAAACTACTAAAACATTTGAACATTAAGAACAGCACTGAAAATGATAAAACCCTTCAGTAAAAAAACACATAAACATAGAACAGCAAAACCAGGGAGGAGGGTCAGAGCCAGTTATTGGGGGTATGCCAGATGAAAAAGTCTTCACTCGTTGGTGGAAGGGTCCGATAGAGGGAGACAAAGGAATTTCTCTGGATAGGGAGTTTCAAAGTTTTGGCACTGTGATTGAGAAAGCCTTCTTGGGTTGCCATCTGTCCAGCCTCAGATGGGAGTCGTGGCAGCTCAGAGGGTAACACGCTGAGCTGCAGACTGGAAGTTCTGTAGTTCGAGACCCTAGTGCCTGATGGAGTGAGCTCCCATCTCTAGTTCCAGCTCCTGCCAACCTAGCAGTTCAAAAGCAAGAAAATGCAAGTAGATAAATAGGTGCGGCTTTGGTGGGAAGGTAACAGCGGTCCGTGCGCCTCGGCGTTTAGTCATGCCGGCCACATGACCATGGAGAAGTCTTCGGACAGTGCTGGCTCTTCGGCTTTGAAATGGAGATGAGCACCGCCCCCTAGAGTCAGATTTGACTGGCTTTCAAGCAAGGGAATCCTTTGCCTTTACATTAGCCTCAGATGATGAGGGCACCCGAAACAAAACCTCTGAAAGCAGCCAAGCTTTCCTAATGATTCCTCTTATTCTCTTTTAAAAGATGTTTTTCTCTTTGATTTCTCTTTGAAGAGAAATCAATGCCGTGTTTTTGTAACTTCAGCCCTTGTAGCTGTTTTACATTAAACACCACAGGGCAGTGCTTTAGGAAGGATAGGAGGATAGGAAGGTCCGGGAAGACATCGGCTGCCTATGAGCCAGGCCCACAGACAGCGCTGGGGCACTGGGGCGGTGCCCCTATTAAATTTGCAGGGCACCCTGCGGCTCACCCTCCACACCTGGCACCCCTGCCAGCTGCTCAGGGCTCTCCAGGTGGGCTCCTTATCCGGGCTGTGCCATGGTGGCTTCCCTGCTGCACCACGCAGCTTGTGGAGGTAGAGCCACTGCCAGCTCACTGCCACTGTCTCTTCTTTGCCCCACTGCTGCGGGCTCTTCATACCGCTGGGCAGCTCCCACCCCAGCACCCGAGGGAGAAAGGCAGGCAGAGCATCTGAAGCCCCGGCCGCCCTGCCAAGTCACGAGCCCTGAGAGGCATGGCGACAACAAACACCCCTTCTGGCTCGTATTCCCCTGGGAGCAGCCGGAGCACTCTGGCCACTGACTGAAAGGCTTTCCAGGCCGGTGCAAGCAGGCCTGCGGAGAGCCCCTGGAAAGGAACAGGAAGAAGAAGAAGAAGAAGAGAAGAGATTGGATTTATACCCCGCCCTTCACTTGGAGTCTCAGAGTGGCTTACAAACTCCTTTCCCTCCCCCTCCCCACCACAGACACCCTGTGAGGTGGGTGGGGCTGAGAGAGCTCTGACACAAACTGCTCTTTCAGGAACAGCTGTGCCAGAGCTTGTGACTGTCCCAAGGTCACATCAGCAGGTGCAAGTGGAGGAGTGGGGAATCAAACCCGGTTCTCCCAGATTAGAGTCCGCACACTTAACCACTACACCAAACTGGCTCTCACCAAAGCGCCTCCCCAAACAGCTGGCTTGCCAATCTCCTCTTCCTGGTCCCGTGGCTCGGGGGGGCTCCACAGACAGACACATGTTTTACTCCGGGGGGAAAGCGCTCCTGGAGGAAGGAGCCAAGATGGCCGGGGTAGTGGTGGAGGAGGCCCGGGGGGGTGTTAATTGGCGCCCCCCCAATTCCTGGCTAGGGGCCGCTCTCTCCTCTCTTCGAATTTCTCTTTGATCAAAATTGAATCGAATAGTAACTGACTCCAAATTCCTAAAAAGAGGAAAAGAAATAAATTGTTTGATTTGAGGGAGAAACTGGGTAAAGAGGAATTAGAGAATTTCTCTCAACAACCCCACTTAACATCCTGCTTTCCCAAACAAACAGGTCTACACAAATATCAAGATGCTGGGTTGGATTCCACATGATTCCGCAGGATTCTTCTTCCTGTTAAGTCCTCCTCTGGATAATAGACTTACTGCATGCCTGGTTGATGGCTGACGTGTCATGTGACTACTTGCCCCTTGTGTTGATTGTTGCAGAAGATAATGCGCATTGCATGATGTGAGGGATTTAATTTCCCTCCCCCCAATGTGATGTCCCCCACTGGACTTGTAGAGAATTCATATCCCACAAGTCATTGTCAGCTATCTAAAGGAAGTTGTGGAAGCCATTATTTTGAAGGGGAACTACAGGCACACCGAAGACTAGATGGTTTCCATTCTTTCAGATGGTTTCGAATCAGAACACAATGCTGCATCATCATCATCATCATCATCATCATCATCATCATCATCATCATCATCATCATCATGATGTGCCATAAAGTCGCAACTCGATTATAGTGACCTTTCATGGGGGTTTGAAGGCTAGAAAGGAGCAGAGGTGGTTTGCCATTGCCTGCCCCTGCACAGCAACCCTGGTCTTCCTTACTGGCCTTCTATCTAAGTATGAACCATGTCCTGCCATGCAAAATGCCACAGGTCAAAAAGAGCACATCAAATCAGTTCTGGTAGAATTGCATGAGGGTCAGTAAATTTAAACTCAGTCCAGACAAGATCAATGCTCCCTCTAAGCTGTGGAGTCCTGTGAGCAAAAATCCTACTTTGTGAGCTACTGGCATTAACGTTGTGAGCAAGTGATGTGGCTGCTGCATAAGTTAGCTTGCTCTGGAGCCATCCTTCCTGAGCGAAGACAAAAATGTGTGGGCCGGAGGGTATAAAACTGTGAGCTAGCTCACACTAAGCTTAGAGGGAACACTGGACAAGATGGAAGTCATGCTAGTGGGACAGTTTTGAGAAGGGCCCGTGGCTCATTACCCCTGGGAGCTCTTGGGGGTGGGGCATACTGAGTCACACCCTGACCTGGATAGGCCCAAGCTCACCTGATTTTGTCAGGTCTCGGAAGCTAAGCAGGGTCGGCCCTGGCTAGTATTTGGATGGGAGGCCTCCAAGGCATACCAGGGGCATGATGCAGAGGCAGGCAGTGGCAAACCACCCCTGAACTTCTTGCCTCGAAAACCCTATCGGGGTCGCCATAAGTCAGCTGCAACCTGACAGCACTTTCCACCACCACACAGTGAGTCACAGAGATCTGAGAAATTCCTAGAGTGTCATTGCGGTACTACTTCTGGGTGCATAACGTTGGGGCAACACCTCGTTTCCCCTCGTTTTGTTGCTGCTGCTCCATCAAGCGGTGGTGGGAGTCTGGGACCTGGGGGTGGGAGATTTCCCACCTTAGTGGGACATCTGGCCACCCTAGGAGCAGAGCATCTGCTTCTCCTGCAGACGGCACCGGTTCCTAGAATAGGATCATGGAAGGGTCCATAAAGGTAAAGGTTTCCCTTGCTCGAAAGCCAGTCGAATCCGACTCTAGGGTTGCGGTGCTCATCTCCGTTTCCAAGCCAAAGAGCCAGCGCTGTCTGAAGACGTTTCCGTGGTCATGTGGCCGGCATGACTAAACACCAAGGCACACGGAACGCTGTTACCTTCCCACTGAAGTGGTACCTATTTATCTACTTGCAATTTCTTGCTTGCAAACTGCTGGGTTGGCAGGAGCTGGAACTAGAGATGGGAGCACACTCCGTCATGCGGCACACTCGGGTCTTGAACTGCTGAACTACCGACCTTCCACAGCCTGCAGTTCAGCGTCTTAACCACTTGAGCCACCGCAGCTCCTGGAAGGGTCCATACAGGCCATCTAGTCCCACCCCCTGCCCAATGCAGGATCAGCCCTGACAAGTGTTTGAAGACTGCCAGGGAGGAGGGGGAGCTCACCACCTCCTTAGGCAGCTGACTCCACTGTTGCACAACTCTTACTGTCAAAACGTTTCCCCTAATATCCAGCCGGTACCTTCCTGTCCTTATTTTAAACCCATTATTGCCAGTCCCCTCCTCTGCTGCCAACAGGAACAGCTCCCTGCCCTCCTCTAAAAGCGACAGCCCTTCAAATACTTAAAGACAGCGATCATGTCCCCCCCCCAGCCTTCTCTTCTTCAGACTGAATATTCCCAAGTCCCTCAGCCTTTCCTCCCAGGGTTTCTTGGTCTCCAGGTCCCGGATCATCCTCATCGGTCTCCTCTGCACCCGCTCCATTCTGTCCACATCCTTTTGGAAGGGAGGCCTCCAGAACTGAAAGGGTCTCCAGGTGAAAGGCTCCGTAGGAGGTGATGTGAAAGACCTCCATCTGAGTCTCCGAAGAGCTGCAGCCAGTCCCAGTAGATAACATGGACCTTGATGGACCCATGGGTTGACTCAACAGAAGGCAGCTTCATGTGTTCAAGTGACTTGACACAGCAATTAACATAAGAACATCCGAAGGACCTTGCTGGATTGGATCAGTAGGGATCTAGCTCAGCACCCTTTTCCCTACTGGGGCAGTCCAGATGCCCTGGAAGGCCTACAGGAGGGGCATAGATACCAAAGTTTGGTGTAGTGGTTAAGTGTGTGGAGAACCAGGTTTGATTCCCCACGCCTCCACTTGCAGCTGCTGGATGACCTTGGGCAAGCCATAGTTCTGGAAAGAGCTCTCTCAGCCCCACCTACCTCACAGGG
>NW_015162571.1:92244-114904 GCF_001447785.1 Gekko japonicus
TAGTGGGACATTTGGCCACCCTAGGAAGAAGAAGAAGAGATTGGATTTATACCCCACCCTTCACTACCCAAAGGTGTCTCAGAGCGGCTTACAAACTCCTTTCCCTTCCCCTCCCCACAACAGACACCCTGTGAGGTGGGTGGGGCTGAGAGAACTCTGACACAAACTGCTCTTTTTCAAGGACAGCTGTGCCAGAGCTTGCGACTGACCCAAGGTCACATCAGCAGGTGCAAGTGGAGGAGTGGGGAATCAAACCCGGTTCTCCCAGATTAGAGTCCGCGCACTCAACCACTACACCAAACTGGCTCTGCTTCTCCTGCAGACGGCACCGGTTCTTAGAATAGGATCACGGAAGGGTCCATAAAGGTAAAGGTTCCCTTGCTCGAAAGCCAGTCGAATCCGACTCTAGGGTTGCGGTGCTCATCTCCATTTCCAAGCCAAAGAGCCAGCGTTGTCTGCAGACATTTCCGTGGTCATGTGGCCAGCATGACTAAACACCAAAGCGCACGGAACGCTGTTACCTTCCCATTGAAGTGGTACCTATTTATCTACTTACAATTTCTTGCTTTCAAACTGCTGGGTTGGCAGGAGCTGGAACTAGAGATGGGAGCTCACTCCGTCATGCGGCACACTCGGGTCTTGAACTGCTGAACTACCGATCTTCCACAGCCTGCAGTTCAGCGTCTTCACCACTTGAGCCACCGCAGCTCCTGGAAGGGTCCATACAGGCCATCTAGTCCCACCCCCTGCCCAATGCAGGATCAGCCCTGACAAGTGTTTGAAGACTGCCAGGGAGGAGGGGGAGCTCACCACCTCCTTAGGCAGCTGACTCCACTGTTGCACAACTCTTACTGTCAAAACGTTTCCCCTAATATCCAGCCGGTACCTTCCTGTCCTTAGTTTAAACCCATTATTGCCAGTCCCCTCCTCTGCTGCCAACAGGAACAGCTCCCTGCCCTCCTCTAAAAGTGACAGCCCTTCAAATACTTAAAGACAGCGATCATGTCCCCCCCCCAGCCTTCTCTTCTTCAGACTGAATATTCCCAAGTCCCTCAGCCTTTCCTCCCAGGGTTTCTTGGTCTCCAGGTCCCGGATCATCCTCATCGGTCTCCTCTGCACCCGCTCCATTCTGTCCACATCCTTTTGGAAGGGAGGCCTCCAGAACTGAAAGGGTCTCCAGGTGAAAGGCTCCATAGGAGGTGATGTGAAAGACCTCCATCTGAGACTCTGAAGAGCTGCAGCCAGTCCCAGTAGATAACATGGACCTCGATGGACCCATGGGTTGACTCAATGGAAGGCAGCTTCACGTGTTCAAGCGACTTGGCACAGCAATTAACATAAGAACATCAGAAGGACCTTGCTGGCTTGGATCAGTAGGGATCTAGCTCAGCACCCAACCTGATTAGGGCCCTCAAGGCAGCCAACATGAAACTACTAAAACATCCGAACATTAAGAACAGCACTGAAAATGACAAAACGCTCCAGTAAAAAAACACATAAACATAGAACAGCAAAACCAGGGAGGAGGGACAGAGCCAGTTATTGGGGGTATGCCAGATGCAAATTTACAAGCAATGACACAGAAACCAAAAGATAAGAGCATAAGGACCATACCAATGGTCTATCTAGTCCAGTACACCTTCTAAAACTGTGGCCTACCAGAAGCGCCTAGAAAGCCAACGCTTCCCTCTGCTCTTCTTCTTCTTCCCTGCAGAGGTATACTGCCACTGAACATGGAGGTTCTTTTCAATCATCAGAGCTATTTGCCCATCTCTCCTTCATAGCTGGATGGGGGAAAGATCTGTAAAATGGGATTGTCTTCTCTCGGAAAGATCAAGTCTGCTGGCTGTGGTTCTCTTGGAGCTTTTGCTTTAGTCCAGAATTCCCAGCTGTCGGCGGTGGTCCAAGGTACATTTCCCCAGTTTCAATTGGTTCGTCCCCAGTGGCTTAACCAGGATTTTTCGGAACACAGAGAAAGCCTCTTCGTTGCTCTCCCCATCCACCCGTTGCGCACGTAGGAAGCGGATGCATTATTTCAAAATTGTTTCTATATTCAATCTTCCCTTCCCTCTTCCCCTCTTCGGTCCCCATGAGATTTCAATAAAATACATTATATTAAAATTGTGTCCGGGTTTAATTTTATTTATGTAATGGAGTGTGTGTCTGTGTGTGTTGCTTCTCATTCCGCTGACTTACTCACTGCTCAGAATTACAGACCTTTCTTCCTTGCTTCCTTGTCGGCAAATGCATCTATGATGCTACCAAAAATCTAAGTATATATTAAAAAAAATCAAATACGATTTTCCTGCACATTCTTGTCTGATGATGAATGGCCTTTCTAAAATGGAAAAGCCTGACGGAAAACGGTTTAGTAAATAAAAGAGTTAATATACAAAAGGCTTTAATCTCTCCTGTCCCATGGTGGTACTGACCACCAACAGTACCCTCCAGTGGTGGGGAAGAATCACTGCAGGGTGGGGATTCCAGCCCACCGCCATGGAGGGGGGCGTAAAAATTCTCAAATCCGTTCCATTCCATATTCATTTATATTTTGTTGCCACCAGTCTCTGTTCCCCAGTTTTCGCTTCTGGCTTTGCAGAGTTGTTTTGATGTATGGTTTTTATATGCGATTCGGAGGGGATGCCATTTACATGTGTGAGGAATGTATAATATACGACGCTGATTTGTTGATGTACAAATAAAGTTAAAATTGTGTATGCTTTCCAGGAGAAATTCAGTGCAAGGAAAGAGCAGGTTGGATCCAGCTGAAGAACGGCACGTGGAGCCAGATCCTCCTGGCTCCCCCCAACCCGTGCCGCTTTCCTGGAAAAGGGTATTCATAGGATTCCGCATGGAGTTACAGCCATGCTGTGGTAGTTTTTCCATAGAATTTCTGGAAATTCCTAGAGCTCCCCTTTGATACTTCCATGGTAGCTCTAGGAATTTCTGGAAACTTCTAAATCAGTTTGAGCTACAGCATTTGGTTTTTAAAAAGAAATTAAGCACCAAACCTTAGTCAGGGTTGGTGTTTGGTCCAGAAGAGGACTGAGACGGGACCCTCTTCCTTTAAGTATCGTCCCTGGCAAAAAGAATCAAGACGTTACATCACCTCCTCAGCAGCTGTATCTAGCATCTGTCTAGAAACGAACGCCATAAAAGTTTAATTAAAATATTATATTATCCCGGTCAGTGGCGAGGCTACTTTGGATATTAATGTGCTTAATAAAAATGATAAAATATTTCAGATGCGGCGTTCGCTCTGTTAAAAAATTCACTAAAGAAACCTGAATTCGTTTAAAGTTTTCCCCCGGTGTATGAGCGCAAGCTCTTTTGTAAGGAGACATCAAAGCAGCTTTGGCACAAATCGGAGGGATCGGTGTGGGTTTGTGGGTAACCGGCATTTGAACCGGAGCCCCGGTCACGGGCAATCCGTCTGGGGGCAGTGGGGGTGTGTGTGAAGAAATCCCAGTTGACATCTTTGCTGGCAGTCTTTGCGAGCCTGGCAGTCTTGTTGCGTTGAGGTTGCGGCGGCATCGCTGAACTCTGACTCGGAACAGGATGTCCCGCCCTGTTCTGCAAGGAGTTAATTTCCTTTGTCGTATTCGGACCTGAAGGCCAACAAGTTCTCGTGCTTCTATTGTCCTATAACCTGCTATCGTCAGGAAAACGGTGCCAGGTGAACCTTGCTTGATGCAAAATATAAAATGTTCAGCTGCCTGCGGCGTAGTGCCTTAGCGTCCGTGCTAGGGCTGCAAAGCCCCTGCTGGGGGCGGGAAGTGTCCCACCCCGGGCTCTTGTTTCTTGCCACTGCTGGTGGGAGAAAAACAATCTAAGAAAAATCACTGTTGGGTGGGAGCGTGACATCACTTCTAGGACAAAACAGGAGGAAGGTTGCTAGGTCCCCTTGCCGTCACAGCGGGGGGGGGGATTTGGGGGCGTTCTGGGAGTGAGTACACAACATCCCTGACATGATGACATCACCCGGAAGTGACCTCATTGCGTCAGAGAGCCAGTTTGGTGTAGTGGTTAAGTGCGCGGACTCTAATCTGGGAGAACCGGGTTTGATTCCCCACTCCTCCACTTGCACCTGCTGATGTGACCTTGGGTCAGTCACAAGCTCTGGCACAGCTGTCCTTGAAAAAGAGCAGTTTGTGTCAGAGTTCTCTCAGCCCCACCCACTTCAAAGGGTGTCTGTTGTGGGGAGAGGGAGGGAAAGGAGTTTGTAAGCCGCTCTGAGACTCCAAGTGAAGGGCGTATAAATCCAATCTCTTCTTCTTCGTCTTCAGTGATTTTGCACATGACACTCTGGTTTGGGGGCAAAACTCTATGGTTTCTTTGCCTTTAAAACCATAGAGTTTGCCCAAAAAACAGTGTTGCTGCATGACGTCCCTGTTTGGGGGAGAACCCCACCACCCAAATGTCTGGCGGTGGATTGAAGCCCCCCGAAAGCAGGGGAACCCCCACTTGGACATGGGGGCTGGCAGCCCTGAAGTGACCTTAATCCTCTCTTAGGAATCACCAGAAACTCTGTGGTTCATAAAACCCAATGTGGTGTAGGGGTTAAGAGTGATGGACTCTAATCTGGAGAATGGGGTTTGATGCCCCACTTCTCCTCCACATGAAGCCAGTTTGGTGTAGTGGTTAGGTGCGCGGACTCTAATCTGGGAGAACCGGGTTTGATTCCCCACTCCTCCACTTGCATCTGCTGATGTGACCTTGGGTCAGTCACAAGCTCTGGCACAGCTGTCCTCCCCCCCCCACTCTTCCACATGAGGCCTGCTGAGTGGCCTTGAGCCACTCAGGTAGCCTTCTCAGAAGTGTTACCTGTTCCACGCGCAGGGCCGGAGAGACAGGCAGAGATCAGGAGTCTCAATGCGTGGATGAGACGATGGTGTAGGGGCGAAGGGTTCAGGTTTGTTAGGCACTGGGATACTTTTTGGAACAAGAGGGAGCTGTACAGGCGAGACGGTCTCCACTTGTCCCGAGAAGGGAGATTGGACACATTTTACCTCAGAACAGCAAACTGTTTAGAATGTTAGAGGCAAAAGCCAATCAAGTCGCATATGCAAACGACCTCTGTGTTCCGAGGCAAAGGCCAATGAGGCTGCATATGCAAATAACCTCTGTGTTCTGACTGGCTATGGGGGGAGAGGAACAGCAAACTGTTTAGAATGTTGGAGGAGAGACTCAAGCAATGCAGCCAGTGGATAGGGACAGATTCTGAGTGACACACCAGGGCGCCAACCAATTCCAGAGCATGTGGAATGTTCTAGAGAAGTGCCACCACCATTCGGCTTTTATATATAATCTAAACATACCACCACCCTCCCCCCAAAAAACCCCCTCAGTTTAACTGGACGGCAGATCGGGCTGCTAGAAATGCAAGGCAGGGTGTAAACACAAAGCTAACGCCAAGCTCAGCAAACTTAATAGGCTTGGCAAAATGCTGGCTCCAGAGCCAGTTAGTCTCCCGCATGTTTCATACAGTTATTTTAAGACTCCAGTTGCATGTTACAATGGAACTGCCAAGCCCCACAGCTATGAAATAATCAAAAGGGAATTTGCTGAAGAATGATAAACAAACCTATCAAAGACTGGATGCTGTGTACAGTATTCCAATACACGGAGATATGTATGAAATTTTCATTGAGCCAATAAAAGAAGCAGTAATATTACTCCAAACTTTCTGCCTCAGGGTAGTCATTCTTGTCTCTCCATGAATTTAAACACTGCAGAAACACCAATGGTTTTTAGGGCGTTTTGTGTGGGGTTTTTTGCAAAACATACAAATAGATATCCTGAAGTAACCAAGAAGAAGCTTTCTAATGCAAAACAATCATTCCAAAATTTAGTTTAGGATACACAAAAGGCTCCAAGTTGCCAAAGATTGCAACATTTTATTACCTAATACTTAAATCCCACTTTTCTATCCAAATATGATACCCAGGAACACTGAGGACAGCACAGCAGAAAAAGAAAATTACAGCTCATCAGCACAGAAATGTGGCCTGGCAGATGCTTTATAACCCTTTTGTATTTCCAGTCTCTGGCAGCAAAAACAGGAGATTTAGAAAGCCTTTCACCCATACATGGCTGAGAGATGGTACTGGCTGAGTGGGATTCAAGTTGTGAAAGACTAGCTTATCGACGCTCAGTTTAACTATTATTATTATTATTGGGATGCTGCAAGAAAAAAATAAAAGGGGCAAACATCCAGGGTAACGGACAATAGCCCTTTCACATCATTGGGTTATCGTGAAAACTGCAGTTACAGGATGATAATTAAAATTTAATCTCAATAGTGTTTGAGGGGTGAAAGCATTTGTCACGTGTATAAAAACCACTCATGAGGCCACTGCATTGTACCAAAATAATGAGGCAAGCTTAAGTATACCTCTGTGATAACTAGTATTATGGAGAAATAGTGACCAGCCAGTAACTCTTTTGAGCCAGGTGTTATGGTTTACTAAAACCTGATAAATCTAGGAGATACAGGGAGGTAGATAATCACATTTTAATGGAGTGTAACCAAGAAGGTTAGAACAGTCACAACCACATTTGATTTCTCATATCTTTGATCAACCTTCTAGGTACCTTTTTAATTGATTTAGTGCAGTTTAGGATTGCACTGTTGTATAAATATCTTGGAACATTTCCCATGCTCAAACCATCTGTGTAGGCATAAACCTGATCGCTCCAGTCCCCATTAAGGAGTCTGTGTAATATTTAAAAAGGTCTGCTTAATTAGCTTAGCTGCTAAATGAGGAGTCTGAAATCACATGATTAACAGATTGGCTAAGCCATCTATGGAATTTTTGTGGCTAACAGAAATGGAAGATCTTTAAAATAATAAAATTACGCCTCCACTCTGAGAAGGGTTTTCCACCTAGACCCGTATCATTCTAGCGCAAGGCTGCAAGTGCATAGGCCTCCGCTTAGAGAGTACTAACAGATCCATTTCCTTAGGATTTTAACTTCTATGACCTTAATGCTTAACTGTATAATCAGTTTCATGGTTATAGTTCATCTTCTTTACAATTCTCCACACAATTCCTCATACAGTTACAACAATCGTTCTTAGATATTACTACGTTTCTACCCATCGGTTTAATCTTTAATTTTTTTTTAATAAATATCTGACGCATGGTTTAGTGGTTAGAGTGTCTACAATCTGGGAGAACCAAGTCCAAATCCCTGTTCTATCACAGAAACTCACTGGGTGACCTTGGACCGGTTGCTCTCTCAGACTACCCTACCTCACACAGTTTCTGTTAAGATGAAATGGAGGAGAGGATAAATGTATTATAAGCTTCTTTGGATTCCCAAATGACACAGGATTCTTATGGCCTCTCCAAATGGTCAAATGACATGAGATTCTTATGGCCTCTCTCTGTCCATGCATCTCATTCCCCAAACCCAAGAACAAACCATATTTGCACAGAGAAATGTAATTATGCAATCTAGGCAATCACAGATACACTGCAACAATTGTTGCAACTGTGGCTCCAGAAAACAATCTTCCTGTATCCAAGATCCATTCAGGTCATACATTATATGTCTGCTCGGATTATCAGACTGGGCCTTGCCAGGAAGCATATTTGGTAAAGCTAGCTACGATAAGTATATTCCTTCACAAAGTCTGCCCACAGGACCAATTAAAATGAAATAAATTGTGGAGGCATGTGCTATCACACAAGGAGTGTAACAAGCTTTGCAAAATATTTTGGAGCCAGAGATATTGCTGCATCGAACCCACAAAATCTGTTTTGCTCTCTTTCATCCATATCAGGGCTCTAAACAGTAGTTTAAGGCCCACATATATACGTGCAATCAAGTCACTTCTGACTTATAGCGACCCTATGAATTAGTGACCTTCAAAATGAGAAAACGAAAACAGGGCAGACATGATTTACTCACTGCTTATTGTATAGGGCTGCCAAGTCCTTACCTGTCCCGGATTGTGGCCCCACCCCCAACGTCCCCAACGTGCTTACGTCACTTCCCTGTGACGTGCTTTGGGGGTGGGGTTCCCCCCGGGGCCCAATCTGGCGGCGCCAAGGAACGGGCCTCCCAGGCGGGGTTTTCCCCGCCCCCCGGGGGGACTTGGCAGCCCTAAGGGTTGGCCCTGGTTAGTATGTGCATGGGAGGCCACTAAGGAAGTCCAGGGTGGCTACGCAGAGGCAGGCAATGGCAAATCACCTCAGAACATCTCTTGCCTTGGAAACCTAGTGGGGTTACCATAAGTCAACTGTGGTTTGATGGCACTTTCCACCACCACTATGTTCCCCCAAAGCATAAAAACAGAGGAAGAGAAGAAAGAAGAAGAGGAGGAGGAGGAGGAGATTGGATTTATACCCCGCCCTTCACTACCCGAAGGAGTCTCAGAGCGGCTTACAATCTCCTTTCCCTGTGAGGTCGGTGGGGCTGAGAGAGCTCTCTAGAGAACTGCTCCTGAGAGAGCAGCTCTGAGAGAACTGTGACTGATCCAAGGTCACACCAGCAGCTGCATGTGGAGGCGTGGGGAATCAAACCCTGTTCTCCGAGATTAGAACCCGCGCTCCTAACCACTACACCAAACTGGCTCAGATATACAAGTTAAGAATTTTACAGATGTGAACACACGAAGCAGCTTTATACTGAATCAAACCACCAGTCCATCCAGGCTAGTCTTGTCTACTCAGACTGGCAGGAGCTCTCCAGGGTCTCAGGCAGAGGTCTTCCTCATCACCTGCCACCTAGTCCTTTTCAACTCTAGATGCCGAACACTGACCTCAGGATGTTCTGCATGCGAAGCAGATGTGCTACCAACTGAGTCACGGCGGTGTTTTGTTTCACGATGTCATTCCGATAAGCCTCGATTGTTCCACCCATGTTCATTCCTGGTGCCCCCCCCCCCATTATTCATTTCTTTTATATCCTTTATATGTAATTGGTGCAAAAATAACTTCGACCTCTGTGCTGAGGGAATGGAAAGAGATTTGGCATAAGGCACAGAAAATGGTGCGAAAAGAAAGCTTCAGTTCACCCAAGAGAGAAGCGAAATCAATGTGGGGATTTTTCAGATGGAAGTGTTGGGGAAGAGGGTGGGGGGAAAACCTTATTATTGCTCCTGGAGTGATTTTCCAGGGTTGGGACTCTGATATAAGCATTGCGGTGGTGGAAAGTGCCTCAAGTCGCAACAACTGACTTATGGCAACCCTTTTCAACTCAAGAGACGTTCAGAGGTGGCTTTCCTTGATGGTCTCCTTGATTCAAGCACTATCAGTGGCCAACCCTGCTAGGGATGCCAGCCTCCAGGTGGGACCTGGGGATCCCCTCAGAATTACACCTCATCTCCAGACAACAGAGATCAGTTCTCCTGGAGAAAATGGATGCTTCAGAGGGTGGTTTCTGTGGCATTGTACCCCACTGAGGTCCCTGACCTCCCCAGGCTCCATCCCCAAATCTCCAGGAGTTTCCCAGCCTGGATCTGGAGACCCTAACCCCCCATCCCCCGCCGGTGGCCAGGAGATACTTGGCAACTCTATGGGTGCGTTCAGATGCACCGTTTGATCTGGTGTAAGTCCCCTTCAGAAACGGATTTTATATGCACGATCACACAGTCAACATCTGCATCCTGTCCCCAGCTGTTGGTTTCCGGCTTAAAACCGCTTTAACCCGGAGTATTTTGTTACCAGGTCCCAAAGTGGTGTTTTCTCAGCTCTCCTGTTTAAAGCCGCATTTCCCCTCTGTGTGATCGCTCCTCCGGTGTCAAGCCACTTACGGTTTAAACCCCCTCCCTGCTCGAAAGCTGCCCGAGGCTTCTGCTTTTCGCCCACCATTTTTTTAAGGCATTGGTGGTGTGCGCATAGGCAGAGCTCTGCTACCGTGTTTAGAAAACCGACATTTGTTTTAGCGTTTAGATGAGTTCGGGATCCCACGGAGGCCATTTTTTGGTCAAACGTTTGAAGGGAAGTCTTTTGTTGGAGGGGTTGGATTGATTCACCCTGATGGTGCTGCGCATGCGCCATGGTAGTTTCCCCCCCCCATTCTACGGATGAGCGCTTATGCACATGCACAAACTGAGATTTTTTTTTTAAAAAAAACGCAGACACACACTCCCGCGCATCGGTAGGGTATATGCTGGGAAGTGACGTGACTGCGCGGTGAGGTGGGATAAGGGAGGTAAGTGTGATTTCAATTATCCAGATCAAACATAATCCGGTTAGCACCGGAGCAGTTTAACCCGCTCTCAGCATGCCGTCTGACTGCACCCTATGAGTACTAACCATGACTAAACCTGCACGCCCTTACCTATTTGGACACTAGAGGGCAGCAGATAGCTCTCTTTGGGCGTGGGAGACGGAGGAGAATGTGCGGAATGCCTGCGCCTTACCTGTGCATAAGAGAAAAAGAGAGAGCGTGAGAGAGAAAGCTTTCCATTTGCAGATGTGTGCTGTTTGCTATTATAAATCTAATCCAGAATCAATTTCTGCTGCTCTGGCAGGAAGGGGAGATATATAGGGCTTACAAACCAGCAGCCTAAAATGAAAGACTTTAGAGGAGGCAGCCTTGAAGCTCAGCTTATAAGGGGGAAGAAAAAATTGCGTAGCTTGGAAAAATAAAATAAAGCCACCACCCTGTAGGGAGCGATGGGGGGGGAAAAATCTATGGATATGCTTAGAAGAACTCCGTTAGGCATCGAAGGCGAGAGGCCCAAATCCAGAGACGATGAAGCCAGTATTAGCTTTAGGGAGAGGCCGTGCCGCTGCCGTCCGATCCAGACTGAATCTTGATTCGCTGCCAATCAGGACCCCGTTTTAGAGGTCTCCGGGCCCCACTGTGTGACATTGTAAATGAGGGTTGCCAACTGGCCTGGAGAAAATGCCCATCCCTTTAATATGGTGTTGAGGTGTGGAAATCAGCTGAAGGTCTTCAGGGTGTGGAGGCCAATGCCATCACCGTAGGGTTGCCAACCTCCAGGAGGTAGCTGGAAATCTTCTGGGATGACAACTGATATCTAGGTAGGGATGCCAGCCTCCAGGTGGCAGAGTTTAGTTCCCCTGGAGAAAGTGGATGTTTTGGAGGGTGGACTCTGTGGCATTGTGCCCCACTGAGGTCCCTGTCCTCCCCAGGCTCCATCCCCAAAGCTCCAGGAGTTTCCCAACCTGGATAGGGCAACTCTACCCCCACCCTTCCCTGCCGGTGGCCAGGAAGGACCTGGCAACCCTGTCTCTAGGTGGCAGAGAACATTTCACCTGGAGGAAATGGGTGCATTGAAAGGTGGACTTTATGGCATTATACCCCTCCCCTCCCCAGTCTCCAACCCCCAAATATCCGGGTATTTCCCAACCTGGAGCTGGCAACTCTACATCACCCGGTAAACAACATGCTATTAAATCTCCATTAAGGGATCTTTTTCTTCAGGCCAGTCGGCAAGCCTACAAGGCATGTGTCCAGATGTAAATCTTCCCAGGAGCTTGTTGCTCCCATCCTGGAATGGAATTGTCAGCCCACTAGTGCAGCAGTGGGAGAAGAAATGGCCATCAGAATGATGACACCGCTTCTGGGAAAACCCCGGAAGTGATAACGTGCCTCTCTAGGAAGCACAGAAAACTATATGGTAAAGCCACTGAGTTTTGGGAGATTCCTAGAAAGGACCCAACCCACTTACATCTACTTCTGGGTTCTTCCTGGAAGGGGATGTCACACCATTGCTGATGACCTGCCCTATATCCCTGCCACTCCATCTCCTGCTGGTTGCCAAGGCTGCGCTTGAAAACTTTGAATGGAAAAGGCCCTCTACTACCCTGGAGTGGCATTGTCCCTGTTATGGTCACGGTATTAGCCTGGTAATGGTATAGTCCAGAGAGGAAAGGAGAACCAAATCGGGTTCTGCGGCCCCCTTTTTGAATCCTCCCCTCCAGTGGGATTTACAGCAGCCACTAGGGGGTGCTGTCTATTCTGCTCTCAGCTGCCCCGCCCAACAGTGTTTTCTTTAGAACCTTCTAGGTTTCCTGATGGGCCCAACCCTCTCACATCTACGAAACAGAATGGGATGTCTTCAGATATGGGGTGGGAAACCAAGCTTCAGAGACTTACAGAGCAATCCAAAGCCCATTGATGAAGAAGAAGAAGAGAGAGAAGAGATTGGATTTATACCCCACCCTTCACTACCCGAAGGAGTCTCAGAGCGGCTTACAAATGCCTTTCCCTTCCCCTCCCCACAACAGACACCCTGTGAGGTAGGTGGGGTTGAGAGAGCTCTGACAGAAACTGCTGTTTCTCAAGGACAGCTGTGCCAGAACTAAGGCTTGCCCAAGGTCATCCAGCAGGTGCAAGTGGAGGAGTGGGGAATCAAACCCGGTGCTCCCAGATTAGAGTCCGCGCACTTAACCACGACACCAAACTGGCTCTGACTTCAAGGAACTGAAAAGGGGTGTGATTCTGTTTAGAGCTGCACTGTAACAGCAGGGTTACCAACCTCCAGGTGGGACCTGGAGATCTCCCAGAATTTCAGCTGATCTCCAGACTGCAGAGATCAGCTCCCCCGGAGAAAATGACAGCTTCGAAGGGCAGACTCCATGGCGTTGCAACTCTGTTGAGCTCCCTCCCCTCCCCAAGCTTTGCCCTTCCCTGGCACCACCCCCAAATCTCCAGGAGTGTCCCCAAGCAGGAGTTGACAACCCTATAAAGCGCTTTTTGTTTAAGGTTACTTCAGTCTGCGACCACCGATTTCACCTGGAGTCACTCTTGTTCGGATCGCGCTGAAAGGTGCTCAGATTTTTAACTAAAAAAAAAGATTTTTAACTAAAAAGAAAAGCCACTGAACTCTAACTTGTTCTACTGCTTCGGACTAACACGGCTGCCCACCTGAAGGCGATATACATTTTGAGAAGCGGCTAAGTAGCATCCGGGTCAAAACAAAAAAAACAAAGAAAAACATTTCCAGCCAAACCTACGCAGGCTTTTCCTTCCCCTGGCAAACCGATTTCTCTGCAGCAGTGAACTTCTTCAGCTAAGCGTTCGGCTTGGTTTTCTGGGCAGAGCGCTCTGATCTCTTTATTCCGGGGCTTTCTCTTTGGCCTTTGGGCCCTTTTGTTTATGGAGCTCACATCTCGCACTCCGGCACAGATCTTGACCACTCAGTTAAGGCATCCCTAAGTTTCTGTTCTCAAAAACCATCTTTTTTAAAGCTTCTTTTCTCTGGACCCTCCGGAGATGTTCTCTTTCTGTTTCTTTTAGACTGACCTTGTGAACCTGCTGGCTGAAATGGATCAAAACCATTTCTTTTCTCTTATTTTTTTTTAAAAAAGGAAACCATTTAGAACTTTATGAGAAGAACCGAACAGGAAAGAGGGGGAAACCGTTCCTTAGTGGGGCCAATTAGGCTAGCCAGTCTCCAGAATGGGGTCTGGAGATCTCCCAGGATTACAATCCATCTCCAGGCGACAGAGACCAGTTTCCCTGGAGAAAATGGCTGCTTTGGGAGGTGGACTGAGGTGGACTACAAACTCCAGGTTGGGATTTGTGGGTGGGGCCTAGGGAAGGCGGGGTTGGGGGAGGGGATGGGCCTCAGGGTTAAACCCTGGAGAGGGCAGCTTTTGGAGACAGGAGGGACTTCAGTGGGGTAGATGCCATGAGGGTTGCCAGGTCCTTACTGCGTTTCAGCGGGGAGGCTCCAGTCTTCTTCCTGGAGTCTTCTGGTGCATGCGCAAAGTGTGCACCCCATGATGACATCACCCAGAAGTGACATCATCATGCAGGGCACGTTGCACAGGGGACGCTCTAGCATGCATTTGGGAAAAACTCTATGGTGACCATAGAGTTACCTCCAAATGCTAGAGCATCCTCTGCACAACGTGCCCTGTGGGGTGACATCACCTCCGGGTGACATCATCCTGCTGGGCACACCAGGTACGGACGGGGCCGCTCAGGAGCGGGGCTCCCCGCCAGCCAGCTGGGCGGCAGCAGATTGGGGCCCCCAAAAGTGGGGGAACCCCTTCCCCCATTGAGGGGATGGCAACCCTGGATGCCATAGATTCCACCTTCCCAGAAAGCCATTTCCTCCAGGGGAACAGATCCCTGTAGTCTGGAAATCAGCTGTAATTCCCAGAGATCTCCAGGCCCCACCTGGAGGATGTCAGTCCCAGCAGCACTGAAGCCTGATCCTTTGGGGTTTGCTCCAAGTAAACACTGCCGAATTGAAGGCTCTTCTTCCCCCTCCCCAATTCCTCACAAGCCAGTGGCCACCCTCTTTTCCTTGTGCATCCCCAAGGGTGGAAGGCGCTCCTTTCCTCTTCAGCTGACCCAGGCAGGCCGCCTGAGCTGTGCAGCGGAGCCCTCCAGCCAGGGGTCGGTCTGTCGCTTTCTGAGCCGGCCGTGAGCCTGAAAGGCCGCTCCGTGTGATTGAAGGCCCGTCTCTTCGCTCTCCCTTTCCCCCCTCCAGCTTCAAATGCCGGTTTGTTTCCAGATTCTGCATGGGCCACGGCAAACAGAACGGCTCGCGTTTAGACAGCCCTATCAATTACCGATGCCTGGCGTGCTCAGTTCTCTCCGCAGCCATGGAATCCGGCAGTGGTATGAGATGCGCGTGTGCCTGTGCGTCCCCCCCCCCAAAAAAACAGAATCTCATGTCTTTTTTTTCTGGCAGTGCGGAGACACCAGTCCTCATCCCTCCCCCCATGTCTCTGGATTGCCGGTCTTGTTCTTACTGCCTGAGAATGAGACCCTGATCTGTACAATGGACTAGATGGGTCCTTGCCCTGACCTGGGTAGTCCAGGCGAGCCAGATTTCATCAGATTCCAAAAGCGAAGCCGGGTCGGCCCTGCTTAGTGTCTGGATGGGAGGGGCCAGTAGGGTTGCCAGCCTCCAGGTGGGGCCTGGGGATCGCCCGCTTTCACGACTGACCTCCAGCTGACAGAGATCGGCCCCCCTGGAGAAAATGGCTGCTTTGAAGGGCGGACTCTGTGGCATCTTACCATGCTGAGGCCCCTCCCCTCCCCAAACCCCGCCTTCTCCTGGCTCCACCCCCAAAGGCTCCAGGTAATTTCCAACCCAGACCTGGCAACCCTAGGGGCCAGGCTAGCCTGATCAGTTCTCAGAAGCTAAGAAGAGCTGGCCCTGGTTAGGACTTGCATGGCAGGCAATGGCAAGCCACCCCTGAACAGCTCTTGACTTCACAGCGCTTTCCACCACCACCATGTTGGTGCTCACCTGCTTTGAAAACATGGCCTAAAGAAGAAGAGTAGGTATTTACATCCTGCGGCCTACAATCGCCTTCCCTTCCTCTCCCCACAGCAGGCACCGTGTGAGGCGGGTGGGGCTGAGAGAGTCCTGAGAGAAACTGGGACTGGCCCAAGGTCACTCTGCAGGCCTCATGTGTCTCAAAGCGCCTAACAATTACCTTCCCTTCCTTTCCCCACAACAGGCAACTTGTGAGCAATGTTCCCTCTAAGCTGTGGAGTCTTGTGAGTAAAAATTCTCCTTTGTGAGCTCCTGGCATTAAAATTGTGAGCAAGCGGTTTGGCTCCTGCATAGATTAGTTTGCTCTGGAGCCCTCCTTCCTGAGTGAAGACAAAAATGTTTGAGCCAGAGGCTAAAAAACTGTGAGCTAGCTCACACTAGCTCAGCTTAGAGGGAACACTGCTTGGGGGCTGAGAGAGTTCTTAGAGAACTGGGACTGGCTCAAAGTCACCCAGCAGGCCCCATGTGTCTCAAAGCACCTAACAATTGCCTTCCCTTCCTCTCCCCACAACAGGCACCTTGTGAGGCAGGTGGGGCTGAGAGAGTTCTGAGAGAAACTGTGACTGGCTCAAAGTCACCCAGCAGGCCTGATGTGGCCCAAAGCGCCTTACAATCACCTTCCTCTCCCCACAACAGGCACCTTTTGAGGCAGGTGGGGCTGAGAGAGTCCTTAGAGAACGGTGACTGGCCCAAGGTCACCCAGCAGGCTTCAAGTGGAGGAGCAGGAAATCAAACCTGGTCCTCCAGATTAGAGTCCGCCGCTCTTAACCACCACACTATGCTGCCTATATCCCCCTTTTTAACCCCGGGGGCTGGGCTGGGCTGGCTCAGCATTGAATGAAAAGTGCTCTGCACATCCTCAGGGGCATCATTGTTATTTGAACTTCCAAGCCTTGGCACTGAAAAGGGTTATAAGAAAGAAGAAGAAGAGGAAGAAGAGGAGGAGGAGGAGACTGGATTTATACCTCGCCCTTCACTACCCGAAGGAATCTCAGAGTGGCGTACAGTCTCATCGAATCCCCTCCCCACAACGAATCATACAATCCCTTCCCTACAACAGACACCCTGTGAGGTAGGTGAGGCTGGGAGAGCTCGTTCGAGGACTGCTGTTGGGAGAACTCTGACTGACCCAAGGTCACCCAGCTGCCTGCATTTGGAGGAGTGGGGAATCAAACCCAGTTCTCCCAGATTAGAGTTTGCGCTCCTAACCACTACACCAAACTGGCTGTTAAATTGCAACTGACTCACGGTGACCCCATCCATGGGGCAGTCCAAGTGAGAGGTGAGCAGAGGTGGTTTGCCATGGCCTTCCTCTGTGCAGCAACCCCCACCTTCCTCGGTGGTCTCTCCCATCCAAGAACTGACTGTGGCTGACCCTGATGAGCTCCTGAGATTTAGTCTAGTCTAAACTGGGAGATTCGGGCTGCTACTAAGAATGAGGAAGGCGCAAATCCCCATTAATTTGGGAGAGGGGCTATCTACAAGGATAGATCCATCATGGATAGAGCCTTTGCTATTAATGTGGTTATCTGCTGTCAGAATGGGGTCTGTTCTGTATAGACTGACAGACTGATCAAGAATAAAGGAGAGCTCCCAAAGGTGAAAGGAGCCTTATCGTTCGTGCTCATGTATCTTTGTGCGTGTGCCTTACAATGTGTCTCCTCTACTTCTCTTAAGAGATTTTCATGGAGTGTCTATCAGTGGCTACTAGACATGGTGACTAAAGGGAACCTCTGCAGAAAGAGGCAGTAAACCTCTGAACACCAGGTAAGGCCTCGGCCTCTGTGTCCTGTCGTTGGCCCTTCAGAGGAACTGGCTGGCCACTTTGTGGGACGGGATGTTGGACTAGATGGGCCACTGGTCTGATCCAGCAGAGCTCGTCTGATGTTCATATCAGAGGAAGGCCTCAGCCTCTGTGCCATATTGTTGGCCCTCTAGAGGAACTGGTTGGCCTCTGTGTGAGACAGGATGCTGGACTAGATGGACCACTGGGTCTGATCCAGAAGGGCTCTTCTGATGTTCTTGTCAGGGGAAGGTCTCGGCCTGTATGCCTTGTAGTTGGCCACCCAGAAGAACTCGTTGGCCACTCTGTGAGACAAGATGCTGTACTAGATGGACCACTGGGTCTGATCCAGCAGGGCTCTTCTGATGTTATTATCGGGGAAGGCCTCGGCCTCTGTGCCATGTTGTTGGCTGTCTGGAGGAACTGGTTGGCTACTGTGTGAGATGGGATGCTGGACTAGATGGACTAATGGGTCTGATCCAGCAGGGCTCTTCTGAGGTTCTTGTCTGGGGAAGGTCTCGGCCTGTATGCCCTGCAGTTTGCCACCCAGAAGAACCCGTTGGCCGCTCTGTGAGACAAGATGCTGGACTAGATGGACCCTTGGTCTGATCCAGCAGGGCTCTTCTGATGTTCTTGTCAGGGGAAGGTCTCGGCCTGTATGCCCTGCAGTTGGCCACCCAGAAGAACTTGTTGGCCACTCTGTGAAACAGGATGCTGGACTAGATGGACCACTGGGTCTGATCCAGCAGGGCTCTTCTGATGTTCTTGATGTGGGACCTTCTGCATGCAAAGCAGATACTCTACCACTGAGCCACAGCCCCTCTGCCTATTTGAGCATCCAGTCTGGGCATCAACTGTGGTGGGAGATCAGTCATTTCCTTTAGGCTTCCTCAGGAGACGGTTCCACTAACTTCAATGCAATCTACTCATGGGCAAGCTTGCCTAGCAATGTATTGTATGCTTAACAGACCCTACCCGGAAAAGTGACACCTGTCACAACATTGTTACAGCTCAACACAAATTCAATTAATTTCTCTTGCATTTTTCTTAAAGTTAAGATGGATTTTTGATAAGATTATTACTGTTGTCACTGCGGGAGCGGCTTCAGTCTCTCTCGCCACCCCCCCTCCTATTTTTATCTCCTTATAAATAGGCTATAGGTGTTGCTAGGTTCTATATCTTCGCTTCATGCCAACCCTTTATTAATAACGTTTTCCCCCCAGCTCGTTTATTTTTCAGAATCTCCATTAATGTAGTAAGAGCCGGGTTTCGCACTGGCAGCATGACTTCTCCCTGCGTGGGAGAGCTGGACCCTCGAGGGCACTGATGGCAGGACCCGTATCTGAGAAGCACAGGTCGATTCCTTGCGATCTCATTGGCCTGTGTTGCTTCTCTCTGTGTGCATTATTCCAAAGCCCCCAGCCGCTCCTCGCCTCCCTCTTGGCTAAACCTGTGATTTGTACTCCTGGCATCAATCTCCCACCTTGACAACTATGACCTTCTCCCCGAGTCTCCCCTGTCACCTTTCCAGTCCTATTCAGATCTCTGCTGTCAAAACCACTTACCTGTGCTGCGGCTCAGACTGTGTGGTACCCCTTCTTCAATCCCCCCGACTTCCCGCTCCCTTCTGAACCTACCAGGCTTCTAGATTCAAGTCCAGCAGCACCATAGAGACTCAACAAGATTTTGGAGATGCGACCTTTCGAGAGTCAAATCTCCCTTTGTGTGGTGAAGTGGTTAAGAGCGGCGGACTCTAATCTGGAGAACCGGGTTTGATTCCCCACTCTTCCATGTGACGCCAGCTGGGTGACCTTGGGTCAGTCCCAGTTCTCTCAGAGCTGTTATCTCAAGAGCAGTCCTCGAAAGAGCTCTGTCAGCCCCACCTACCTCACAGGGTGTCTGTTGTGGGGAGGGGAAGGGAAGGGAAAGGAGATTGTAAACCACTCTGAGACTCTGAGTGAAGGGCGGGGTATAAATCCAATCTCTTCTTCTTCTTCTCTGGCACCCCAAGCGCAGAGAAAGCGTCAGACCCAAGCCGAACCCTGGAACAGGCGGTGAGCACTTGCCTAGGCTACACAAGGCCTTGGGAGCCAGTTTGGTGTAGTGGTTAAGTGCGTGGACGCTAATCTGGGAGAACCGGGTTTGATTCCCCACTCCTCCACTTGCACCTGGCTGGATGACCTTGGGCAAGCCATAATTCTGGCACAGCTGTTCGTGAAAAAAGAGCAGTTTCTGTCTGAGCTCTCTCAGCCCCCTCTGCCTCACAGGGTGGCTGTTGTGGGGAGGGGAAGGGAAAGGAGTTTGTAAGCTGCTCTGAGACTCCGTTGGGTAGTGAAGGGTGGGGTATAAATCCAATCTCTTCTTCTTCTTGCTTCTGATATTCTGACTCGTGAGGAAAGATGCTACTCTTAGAAGGATCTGTTACCACAAGCCCCCTCAGCCTTGCTGAGCCTGTAGGCCCTTTTTGAATTTTGAGAGAGGGTGACCACAAAATGGCTGCCACTGGAGGTGGGACTATTCACAAAATGGCTGCCACGGGGGGACTATAAAATGCGGTGGGGTTCCAAACTTAGCACCCTCCTATGATGGAGGCAGCTATTTCTGAACAGGTTCTCCCTACAGACACAAAGGTGATGCCTCTTGGGATCTTCTGAAAGACCTCCAGCTCCAGCGAGGAGGCGGAAAGCCAAGATTGGCTCTTTATTTTGAGGAAGAAGGAAGTGGGCCCCAGGAGACACTCAACACCCAGAGGCGCCACCTTGAGGATCCCTGTGGAACCAGGAAGAGGGAAGAGGCGGAGCTTCCATCGGGCTAGCTGTAAAGCCTTTCAGTAGATACCTTTTCCTCTGCCACTGCTGCAGCTGCTCAGGGTTCCCTGTCTGTAGCCTGAGTGACCTGGCTGGACAGCTCCTCGGACCCTTCAGCGCTTCATACTTGGAACCTCGGACAGCTCCCCTGCTCTCTGCCCCACCGGACCTGCCTCACCAGTCAGGTGGAGAGGAGACTCCAAGCCACCTAGCATCAGTGGGAAGGGGACAGTGCTTGTTATCAGGATAAGGCTTGGCACCCTCGGGCTCAGGCCCGTAGCCAGGATTTTGTAGCTTGTGGGGCAAATTTTATTTCTCGGGGGGTTGCCCTTATTTGCCATAATCAAGGGGGTGGCAGTGCGCGCCCCCCTCCTGCAAGATTTAAAGGGCCCTTCAGCTGATCGGTGGGGAGCATGAGGCCCGCCGATCAGCTGGAGGGCCCTTTAAGTCTTGCTGGAGGGGAGGGGGTGCATTCCTTTAAATACGTCTGGGAAGAAGTGAGGGGGGCCTTTAAAAAGAGGCGGGGGGCTTTAAGGAAGGGGGCTGGCTCTTTAAGGAAGGGGGCAGTGCCCCCAATAGCCCCACCATAGCTACAGGCCAGCTTGGGCTCCTCCCTCAGTAGGGCCTGTCAGAAGCAGTGTAGCAACCGTTCTCTGGGAAGCGGAGGGATCAGGTCCTTCTGTGTCAGCACGCGTGGACTTAGACTGCCCTCTGGTCAACGGTTGTGCCTGCTCATCTGCAGGGAGAGACGGACGGCAGGCAACTGCCAGCTGTTTCTATACCAACTGTCTGGGTGAAGAGGAGGAAGCAGCGCAGTCAATACATCCCACAGGTCCTCCTTTCTCTGTTCGAAGGTTCCACCATCCCTTCTGCCTCCCGACACCTTCTGCCTGCAATTATCACCCAGAACACCTAGGTGGCGCCACCTCTCTTTCTCTTTGCAAACCCGTCTCTCTGACGAAGGCCGAACTCTCTTTCCGTCCCCTCCCCGACTCAAGCTGAGCCAAAGTAATCTCTTATCCAGCCCTGGAGCCGGGCCCCTAGGATTTCCGGTATTTCGGGGCCCCTCTGGCGGCTTTACAGGCTGTCTGTGAAGAGAAAATAACAGTGCCTCAGCAAAGAAAAAAATTGATGGGCCCCTAGTCCCTGCGGGGGCCCCAGGCTTCGGCCTAGTCAGCCTTATGGATAATACAACCCTGCTTGGTGCCTCTTGAAGACACAATCCCTTGGGTGCTGCAACTCACAGGCCCACCCTCCCTCCACAGAAAACAAAGCGGCCTTCTACCCAGTCGAACCCTGGGCCCCCAAGCTCCGTAGCGGCCCCTCTGAATGGCAGTGGATCTCCAGGGCTTCACCTGTTTTTGCCAGCCTCAGATGCTGGGGGGATTGAACCGGGACCAGTGGAACACCGAATGGGAGCTCTGCCAATGGACCACACGCTTGCCCGTAATCATGACCCTGCAATGGTACCTCATACTGAGTCAGTCTGTTCCCACGGGCAGCAGCTCTCCAAGATCTCAGGCAGGGAGAGCTCCCTTCTGTTCTCTACTACCTGATGGATACAGGGACTGACTAGGGGACCTTCCGTGTGCAAAGCGCGTTCTCTGACCCTGAATCATGGAATAATCAGGGAGCATCCAAGATCACACATCCACCCATCATCCATCTTTCACCTATCTGTTTGTCCATCTGTCATCTATCTATCACGTGTCTATCATCTGTCTATCATCCATCTAGTCATCTTGAGTTAGTATTTGGATGGGAGACTACCAAAGAAGTCCAAGGTCACTACGCTGAGTCAGGCAATGACAAACCACCTCTGAAACGTCTCTTGCCTTAAAAACCCCATGAAGGGTCTCCATAAGTTGCCTGTGACTTGATGGACTTTACATGCACACATCTGTCTGTCTGTCTGTCTGTCTGTCTGTCTGTCTGTCTGTCTGTCTGTCTGTCTGTCTGTCTGTCTGTCTGTCTGTCTGTCTGTCTGTCTGTCTGTCTGTCTGTCTGTCTGTCTGTCTGTCTGTCTGTCTGTCTGTCTGTCTGTCTGTCTGTCTGTCTGTCTGTCTGTCTGTCTGTCTGTCTGTCTGTCTGTCTGTCTGTCTGTCTGTCTGTCTGTCTGTCTGTCTGTCTGTCTGTCTGTCTGTCTGTCTGTCTGTCTGTCTGTCTGTCTGTCTGTCTGTCTGTCTGTCTGTCTGTCTGTCTGTCTGTCTGTCTGTCTGTCTGTCTGTCTGTCTGTCTGTCTGTCTGTCTGTCTGTCTGTCTGTCTGTCTGTCTGTCTGTCTGTCTGTCTGTCTGACTATCATTTTTCTATCAATCATCTCTATCTATCATCTATCTCTATCATCTATCTATCGTCTATCACCTATCTATCTGTCTGCCTGCCTGTCATCTATCTATCTAATCTATCATCTTTCTATCAATCATCTACCTCAATCTATCATCTATCACCTATCTATCTGTCTGTCTTATATCTTTCTTCTTCTTCTTCTTCTTCTTCTTCATCATCATCATCATCATCATCATCATCATCATCATCTTCAGTCCTCTCTCTCTCTCTCTCTCTCTCTCTCTCTCTCTCTCTCTCTCTCTCTCACGCACACACATGCACGCACAACCATCCGTCTATCCACCTGTCTGTCTCAATCCATATGCTCCTATCTGTCTTCCTTGATACAGCTCTTCCCGTCTCTCTCTGATATCTCCGAAAGCTGATCTCTCCTCCAGACTGGGCAGCATTGCTAATGAGGGTGCGCTCTCTCTCTCTCTCTCTCTCTCTCTCTCTCTCTCTCTCTCTCTGACCTAAGTTCCCAAATGGAGGCCCAGGAAGAAGAGCCCCTCCTTGTC
>NW_015162571.1:114922-115630 GCF_001447785.1 Gekko japonicus
CCTCTCTCTCTCTCTCTCTCTCTCTCTCTGCCTCTCTCTCTCTCTACCCCTGTTGCTCCTCCTGAGGAATTTGAGGTGGCTGAAAGGCGGCAGCTGCAGAGGCCCTGTGCTGCCCCACAGACGAGAGGCGGCCCTCGGTGCCATTTGCCAAATGAACTTGGCAGGGACGCCCGGTGCTGGATCCTTCTGTCCACTTCCAGAGTGCTCTTGGAGATGATGTCATTTATCTCTGTGGGAGCTGAGCCGCTCTGCGGCCCTGGCCCCCCCCCCCCTTGCTGGATTCCTCCCTCTCTGCATGGCATTTTGGAACTGGGCAGGGAGATGACTTCACGTTCTCTGGACTGTTCCAAGTCTCTCCCCCCCCCCCAAGTCTCTTTCTCTGCCTGCTTGCCCTCGCTCGCTTCGTCTGCCTCGTGCCTTCTCACAAAGTCCAGTTGCTTCTTCTTCTTCTTTTTGGCCTTAGATCTCTGGGCAAGGAAGGGGGATAAAAAAAAGATCTTGGCAATGCCTGAGCGTTAGAGTGCTTGGAGAAATGCTAAGTTCTGCGGAGATGCCGGGGGCTGAGTCATATTCACAGGGCTCTCAGATTGAGTGCGTGGTGGACAGGAACACAGCCGGACAGGGAGGAAGAAGAAGAAGAGGAGGAGGAGGAGAAGGAGAAGACTGGATTTACACCCCGCCCTTCACTCGGAGGCTCAGAGTGGCTTA
>NW_015162571.1:116612-118110 GCF_001447785.1 Gekko japonicus
CTCCTCCTCCTCCTCCTCCTCCTCCTCCTCTTCCTCTGTCAGGGCAATCCAGTGCACACAGGTCTACACTTCTAAGACCATTGAGGTCAATGGGCTTTGAAAGGTGTGACTCTGGTTAGGACTCCACTGTCAGTGACTGAAATGAAGCCGTGGCAGGCATTTTGTGGTTGGTTCCGCCTCCCACAGCTGCCATCTCGTGGCAGCCATTTTGTAGCTGTCCCCTCTACATGATGTCAGAATTCCAGAAGTGCCCACAGTCTCCCAAAGGTTGGGGCACCCTGGTCTAATGCTATATCAAAGCCACGTAAATTCATCAGCACACCTTGTGGCAGTGAATTCCATAGGCTAATTTCACATGGGGAGAAGTACTTTCAGCCATGGGCTTGGGGCTGGCAAAACAGCTTCATTGGCTGGTTTGGACAGACACGTCCCATCCCCCACACAGATGGAGGCATTATGATGTCACTGAACACCCCCCTGCCCGGACATTTGTATGGTCTAGTCCCTCCTACTCTCTAAAAACCATCTGGGGACAGATCTATTTTTATGCATCTTGGGTGATTAACAGAGATATTTTGGTTCCGTGCCTCTCTTTCCTTCCTTGTCATTGCTTGCCCCTGTTCTTTTTTTGTTTGTTTAATGAGACGGCTTGCAGGGTCCTTCTCTCATGCGTCTATGTTTGCTATCGTGCAACGTCCCTGTCACATTTCAACTCAGTTACAACCACAACAAACAGTGGCAGAGGTTTGAACCTTGAGACAAGAGGAAAGGTATATACCCTCCGATGTGTAGATGTCCAAGGACTCTGTGCCCTGCTGTTCGCCCTCCAGAGGAACTGTTTGGGGCCACTGTGTGAGACAGGATGCTGGACTAGGTGGACCCTCACTGGTCTGATCCAGCAGGGCTCTTCTTAGGTTCTTGTAAGGGGAAGGCCTGGGCCTCCCTGCCCTGTTGTCGGCCCTCCAGAGGAACTGGTTGAGGCCACTCTGTGAGGCAGGATGCTGGGCTAGGTGGACCCTCACTAGTCTGATCCAGCAGGGCTCTTCTTAGGTTCTTGTAAGGGGAAGGCCTGGGCCTCTCTGCCCTGTTGTTGGACCTTCAGAGGAACTGGTTGAGGCCACTCTGTGAGACAGGATGCTGGGCTAGGTGGACCCTCACTAGTCTGATCCAGCAGGGCTCTTCTTGGGTTCTTATCAGGAGAAGGCCTCAGCCTCTCTGCCCTGCTGTTGGACCTCCAGAGGAACTCCCCCACCTGTGGCCCTAAGCTGCCTTGGCTGCTCAGCACTGCCAGGGAAGATCCCTGCTGGATCAGACTAGTGCCACTTCAGTGCCACTGAAGAAAGGGTATGCAGGGAGGGGGGTTATGAGCAAGCAGGGGAAGGATGCACAGACAGGTGGGGGTACGTGAGTGGGGGCAAGAAGGAGGTCCTGGTGGTGGGGATGGGAGGGGAGGGGGACCCTTGAACACTCACTGCCAGCGCCCATCCAAATCTCAAAC
>NW_015162571.1:118588-119754 GCF_001447785.1 Gekko japonicus
CCTCCTCCTCCTCCTCCTCCTCCTCCTCCTCCTCTTCCTCTGTCAGGGCAATCCAGTGCACACAGGTCTACACTTCTAAGACCATTGAGGTCAATGGGCTTTGAAAGGTGTGACTCTGGTTAGGACTCCACTGTCAGTGACTGAAATGAAGCCGTGGCAGGCATTTTGTGGTTGGTTCCGCCTCCCTCAGCTGCCATCTTGTGGCAGCCATTTTGTAGCTGTCCCCTCTACATGATGACAGAATTCCAGAAGTGCCCACAGTCGTCCAAAGGTTGGGGCACACTGGTCTAAAGCTATATCAAAGCCACGTATGTTCATCAGCACACCTTGTGGCCGTGAATCCCATAGGCTAATTTCACATGGGGAGAAGTACTTTCAGCCATGGGCTTGGGGCTGGCAAAACAGCTTCATTGGCTGGTTTGGGCAGACATGTCCCATCCCCCACACAGATGGAGGCATTATGATGTCACTGAACACCCCCCTGCCCGGACATTTGTATGGTCTAGTCCCTCCTACTCTCTAAAAACCATCTGGGGACAGATCTATTTTTATGCATCTTGGGTGATTAACAGAGATATTTTGGTTCCGTGCCTCTCTTTCCTTCCTTGTCATTGCTTGCCCCTGTTCTTTTTTTGTTTGTTTAATGAGACGGCTTGCAGGGTCCTTCTCTCATGCGTCTATGTTTGCTATCGTGCAACGTCCCTGTCACATTTCAACTCAGTTACAACCACAACAAACAGTGGTAGAGGTTTGAACCTTGAGACAAGAGGAAAGGTATATACCCTCCGATGTGTAGATGTCCAAGGACTCTGTGCCCTGCTGTTCGCCCTCCAGAGGAACTGGTTGGGGCCATTGTGTGAGACAGGATGCTGGACTAGGTGGACCCTCACTGGTCTGATCCAGCAGGGCTCTTCTGATGTTCTTATCAGGGGAAGGCCTCGGCCTCTATGCCCTGTTGTTGGCCCTCCAGAGGAACTGGTTGAGGCCACTGTGTAAGACAGGATGCTGGACTAGATGGGCTACTGGTTTGATCCAGCAGGGATCTTCTCATCAGGGGAAGGCCTTGGCCTCCATGCCCTGTTGTTGGCCCTCCAGAGGAGCTGGTTGAGACCAATGTGTGAAGCAGGATGCTGGACTAGATGAACCACTGGTCTGATCCAGCAGGG
>NW_015162571.1:119767-153494 GCF_001447785.1 Gekko japonicus
TCTTCCGATGTTCTTATGAGGGGAAGGCCTCGGCCTCTCTACCCTGTTGTCAGCCCTCCAGAGAAACTGGTTGGGGCCACTCTGTGAGGCAGGATGCTGGGCTAGGTGGACCCTCACTAGTCTGATCCAGCAGGGCTCTTCTTAGGTTCTTATCAGGAGAAGGCCTCAGCCTCTATGCCCTGTTGTTGGCCCTCCAGAGGAACTCCCCCACCTGTGGCCCTAAGCTGCCTTGGCTGCTCAGCACTGCCAGGGAAGATCCCTGCTGGATCAGACTAGTGCCACTTCAGTGCCACTGAAGAAAGGGTATGCAGGGAGGGGGGTTATGAGCAAGCAGGGGAAGGATGCACAGACAGGTGGGGGTACGTGAGTGGGGGCAAGAAGGAGGTCCTGGTGGTGGGGATGGGAGGGGAGGGGGACCCTCGAGCACTCTCTGCCAGGGCCCATCCAAATCTCAAACCAGCCCTAGACCATTCGGTGGTGACAGCAATTTGGGTCCTCTCCGCAGTTACTTCCTCCTGTGCGACCATCAGTTGGGCAGTGTTGGTAGACCTGGCACGTCATGGTTCAGGGGCTGATCCGCTCACGTCGTTCCTGGATCACTTCAGCTTTTCAGTCTGTCCCTATGGCAGCCCTATTCGCCCACTAAAGGTAAACTGGTGTGCGAATTCTCCCCACCAACTGTGTATTGACGCTGGCTCTTCTCTACCAGTTGGACGGTGTACGAACTATATTGAGTTGGCAATAGCCCGTCCTGCCCTGGCTTCAGAAACAGGGTGTTGGTGAATGGATCATAACATTTCCCCCTTCTCCGAAAACCAAAGCATCAAAGCCTTGACCTGGATGGCCCAGGCAAGCCGGATCTCGTCAGATCTCGGAAACTAAGCAGGGTCAACTCTGGCAAGTACTTGGACGGGAGACCTCCCTGAAATGCCAGAGGTGGGAGGTGAGGGCAGGCTTTATTCAGCCACCTCTCTGAATATCCTCCAGGCCCCCACTAGGGATTAGTCACAGAGGTCACCATGACTTCCAGGTGCGTGCGCGCACACACACAAACATGCATGCACACATAACCCCCCCAAGCATCATTATAAGGACTCCATTGAACAGTTAAAAGGATGGCTCATGCCAACTGTGGTAGGTGCAAAACCAGGCTACCTGCAGATGTGGCCAGGATTTCTCCTAAACCTATTCCATCAGGTTTCTCCAAAAGTGTGCATTAAGAAAGACGTGGCAGATTCAGCCTGATTGACAGCCATTAGCCTCACTAAGGATGACTAAGGGTCAGGTCACACAGACATTTAGTGCGGGCTTCGCTGCTGATCCCTCACGCATTAAAGTTTCCTGTTCATATTGGCAAACCCGCCTCCCGCACCAAAGTGGGCTGAGTCCCGCAGTTTCAGCTCTTTTTATCCACATTTTCTGACACCCGTTGGAACAGGTGTTTTCCGATATCTCGCACTTTGTATCCGCGGTTTTGGTATCTGGACAGCAATCCGCTGTGACCGCGCTACCCCCCTTTTTTGTGTTTCCAGTTTAAGTTATGCGCATGTGCAAACAGGCACTAGCTTTTATTTTAATCTTCTTAGCTTGTATGTACGCCCAAGCGCATGCGCAGGTTGTTGTTTTTTTTAAACCCCACACCGCAGCGGGGACGGCACGCTGTGTGATCAGTACTTCGCGCGAGTGAAGCGGAAGACAGAGGGACCGTCTGACCACCTCCAAGCGATATAAAATGTCGCGGATAGAAGAACTGCGGGAAAACTAGCGCGGTAAGAGGTCCATGTGACCGCGGCCTTAGACAAACACCGAAGGCAGGATTTTATTGCAATGCAGCATTTATCGATGACTGACTTATATAATTTTTGAATGATCGGATAGTCTATTTGAACAATTGCTGGCAAAGTGGAACATTCATGCAGCAAGGATGTGGGGATCGTAGAACTCTTTTTGAATTAACTTTTTGAATTAACGGAAAGGAAAAAGAAATGCCTGATGAGTAATTTACACAAGTCTCCACAGCTTAGAGGGAGTATTGCTCTCAGGGTGTCTGTTGTGGGGAGGGGAAGGGAAAGGAGACTGTAAGCTGCTCTGAGACTCCTTCGGATAGTGAAGGGTGGGTTATAAATTCAATCTCCTCCTCCTTGTGATTCATTGTGGCCTCCCGCTTTATTCTCTTTAACAGCAAACTTTGTTGTTGAGTGTCAACTGCAACATCTGCCAAAGGGCCTGCTTGCAGACCCAATTGGTGCATTTCCTCTTTGGGACTGCTTATGTTAAAAAAGTTTTTTTTAAAGAGACTCCCCTCCCCCCAATAGTCTGATGAGGACTGAGTGTGTTCAGTGGCCTGATAAATGTTAAGAGTCCACTAAAGACAAGGGAACAGAATGGACAGAGAAGGGGAAATTAGAATACTCAGACCCTAAAGAGATTATAATATTCAAGAAGGGGAGTTTTTGGGTGGGACGGATTACCCTGTCCCACAGTAAGTCCTTTCCCCGCCCCATAATTTGTCTTGAGCCTGCCAGTTTGTCTTTTGTAGAATGCTGACTCCCACAATAAATCTGTCTGGAAATATTCCAGGCTATCTGCAACTGAAACAGACTTGGCTATATATAAACCTGTCCACCAGCTATGATTTTCACACAAAACACACACCCCCTTCAGAATTTTGGCTGGTTGCAACTGGAATCAGTGTCTTCTCCATGGTGGCACCTTAGTTCTGATTGCACTTACTGGGGACTTTGTTTAGCACCTCTTGTATTGAAAGTTAAGATGCTGTTTATGCCTGTTGGTTTTCTCTTGAGCTTTTATGAATAGATCTACATTGGCTGCGGTCACACGGAACGTAGATCTTCTGCCTTTTTAAATGACTGCTTATCGGGCCATTATTGGAAGTTTTGTTGCGAAAGTGCAGTCCTATCCAGATTCCATCCTGGCTATTGATTTCAATGGGCTTACATTGGAGAATGGAAGAAAGTGGATTGATTTGAAATGTAGTGTTGGAGGAGAGGTTCATGGATGCCATGGACCACCAAAAAACAAATCAGTGGGTTCTAGATCAAATGGAGCCTAGACTCTCCCTAGAAGCTAAAATGACCAAACTGAGGCTATCGTATTTTGGTCACATGACGAAAAGAGAAGAGTCACTGGAATAGGGGAGACTTGTCTTGGCAGAAGTATGTGCGAAAAGGATCTCGGGGTCTTAGTAGGCCATACACTGAACATGAGTCAGCAGTGTGATGCGGTAGCTAAAAAGGCAAATGCGATTTTGGGCTGTATCAACAGAAGTATAGTATCCAGATCACATGAAGTAATGGTATTGGTTTACTCTGCTCTGGTTAGACCTCATGTTCAGTTTTGAGCACCACAATTTAAGAAAAATATAGACAAGCTGGAATGTGTCCAGAGGAAGACAACAAAGATGGTGAGGGGTCTGGAGACCAAGTACGATGAGAAAAGGTTGAAGGACCTGGGTATGTTTAGCCTGGAGAGGAGATGACTGAGAGGTGAAATGATAACCATCTTCAAGTACTTGAAGGGCAGTCATTTGGAAGATGGTGCGGAGTTGTTTTCTGTTGCCCCAGAAGTTCGGACCAGAACCAGGAGGTTGAAATTAAATCAGAAGAGTTTTTTTGCTAAACATTAGGAGGTACGTCTTGACAGTTAGAGTGGTTCCTCAGTGGAACAGGCTTCCTTGGGAGGTGGCGGGCTCTCCTTCTTGGGAGGTTTTCAAACAGAGGCTAGATGGCCATCTGACAGCAATGCTGATTCTGTGAACTTGGGCAGATCATGAGAAGGAGGGCAGGAAGGGTTGCATCAGTGCTTAGTTCTTGTGGCCCTTTCTTACACGCCCAGGGAAATGCCGATTGCCACTTTGGGGTCAGGAAGCAATTTTTCTCCAGGCTAGTTTGGCTGGGGTTCCTGGAGGTTTTTTGCCATCTTCTGGGCATGGAACAGGGGTCACTGGGTTTGTGCATGTGGGAGGTATTTGTCAATTTCCTGCATTGTGCAGGGGGTTAGACTAGATGACCCTGGGGATCCCTTCCAACTCTAGGATTCTATGAATGACTCTAGAGAAAGCTGAAGGCAGCAGGAAAAGAGGAAGACCCAACATGAGATGGATTGACTCAATCAAGGAAGCCACAAGGGCCCTCAGTTTACTAGATCTGAGCAAGACCGTTAAGGAGAGGACCTTTTGGAGGACATAAACCCGTAGGGTTGCCGTGGATTGGAAGCCACTTGACGGCACTTAACTCCAACACACACACATCAGAGCAACTCTGCAAAGGATCGCACAGATGGCCTTGCTTCTTCTCGGTTGGTTGCCTTGGAAATCCTAGGACTTGAAGAAAGGATAGATAAATAATTTAAATAAATGAAATAAACAGAGCTGTTTGTTTATTTAGTTTAGATAACCTTTATCCTCCCTTCGTCCCCAGGAGACCTGAGACAGCGAAAGCTTGTATTGTGGAGGTATGTCGAAACGGAATACCCTCCTGGCGTTTTGTGTCTACATGGGTACTTTTCTGTGCATGTACAGGAGAGGTGAGAGACATGTTTTCCCTGCTTCTGATCTTTAATTTCCAAAGCCCCCAGGAGGAAACAGCAGACAGTGAAACCCAAGAAACTACCTTTGGCAATTATTTTTTTGAGGGATGGAGAGAGAGCGGTATATAAACACAAGTGGGAACCTGCAAGTACTTGCGGAGTGGGGGGGGTAATCCATTTTCCCTCTCCCACAATTCCCTCTTTCAGTTTCCTAGGGTTGCCAGTCAACATCCCTGATGTGATGACATCACCCAGAAGTGACATCATCATGTCACTGACGTTGGGGGGTGACACTCTAGTTTTTGGGCAAACGATGGTTTTGAAGCAAAACATAGAGCTTTGACCCAAAACTAGAGTGTCACTCCCCCAACGCCAGTGATGCGATGACGTCACTTCCGGGTGTCATCATTGTGCTGTGTGTGCAAAGCACGTGGAGCAGAAGATCACAGGTAGGACCTGGCCAACCCTGCCCTTTCCTTAAAGCCCCCATAGCCCCCTTTTCCTGCTTCTGTCTCTCCTTCCCACCCAACAGCCAACTTTCCTTTAGCTGCCTGTCTGTCTTCAGCTTTCCCCCTCCTCCCCGGCAGCCTCTACTTATGAAAACTATGTCCCAGCTGTGTGGTGTTGGCCACTGGACCAGGCCCACTTCCATGGCAGGGAACCTTCAAGGACTTGTGGGAGGGGGATATACCACTTTCCTCTGTATTTCCCTCTTCACACTATTTTCTCTTTCCCTCTTCCTGGGAATCCCCGTATCCTCTCCCCTTCCCCTGCCTCATTCTCTTCTTCTCAGCCCTTCATTAACCTACCTTTGTTCTGCCTCCTATCTTCTGCTAAGAGCCAGTTTGGTGTAGTGGTTAAGTGCGCGGACTCTAATCTGGGAGACCTAGGTTTGATTCCCCACTCCTCCACTTGCACCTGCTGGATGACCTTGGGCAAGCCATAGTTCTGGCACAGCTATTCTTGAAAAAGAGCAGTTTCTGTCAGAGCTCTCTCAGCCCCACCTACCTCACAGGGTGTCTGTTGTGGGGAGGGGGAGGGAAAGGAGTTTGTAAGCCACTCTCTCCTTTGGGTAGTGAAGGGTGGGTATAAATCCAATCTCCTCTTCTTCTTCTCTTCTACTATATTTTGTTTATACCCCACCTTTCTTCACAGTGGGTGCAGTCAGATGGCATGCTGAGAGCGGGTTAAACTGCTCTGGTTCTGACTGAATTATATTTGATCTGGATAATCGTGATCACACTTACCTCCCTTATCCTGCCTCACCACGCAGTCACATCACTCCCCGGCATCTACACTACTGACGCGCGGGAGCGTGTGTTGACGAGTTTTTAATTTTTTCCTCAGTTTGTGCATATGCATAGGCGTTCATCCGTAGAATGGAGGGGGAGTGAAACTACCATGGCGCATGCACAGAACCACTAGGGCAAATCAATCCAATCCCTTCAACAAAAGACAAAAAAATGGCCTCTGTGAGATCCCAAACTCATCTAAATGCTAAAACAAGTGACCGTTTAAATGTTGGTATTGGAACTCTGCCTATGCGCACACCACTAACGCATTTAAAAAAATGGTGGGCAAAAAGCGAGAGACTCGGGCAGCTTTCAAGCGGGGAGGGGGTTTAAACCGGAAGTGGCTTGACAACGGAGGAGCGATCACGCAGGAGGAAAATGCGGCTTTAAACAGGAGAGCTGAGAAAACACCACTTTGGGACCTGGCAAAAAAATACTCTGGGTTAAAGTGGTTTTGAGCCAGAAGCCAACGGTTGGGGACGGGAGGCAGATGTTGACGTTGTGACCGTGCATATAAAATCCGTTTCTGAAGTGTGACGACACCAGATCAAACGGCGCGTCTGAACACACCCAGTGTGGATCAGATCAGCAAACAGTATTCTCCTTTCCTACTTTTTATCCTCACAACAACTCTGTGAGGTTAGGATGAAGTATGTGACTGGCCCAACATTGATAAGTGTCATGCCTGCCTTTGCTGATGCCCCTGAACAGGCTCCTGAGGACCCTGAACAGGCTCCTGAGGACAGTACTGCAGCAGAAAGGCAAAGACTGGATCCTGTAGCTGAAAGCTATCTAAGTGGTGAGGAGGATAGAGCCTCCCAGGGAACACCTGCAAGGGATCAGTCTCTGCTGCAGCCCAGTAATTCATCATCAGACTCGCCTCCACCTGTAACCAGGCTCAGGAATGTAAGAAGACAACAGCTGAGAGAGCGAAGGCAGAATGCACGCATGCGTGCCAGAAGATCTCTTAGCCCTGATTACTGACAGGATCCTGTCCTCACTCCTGGCTAGCTAATGAGTTGATTAGCTAGCACTGTATATATGCAAGTTTGTTGCCAGCAGTCATTTGTGCTGGCAACGTCGTTTGTTCAGGACCTGAATCCTTGCATCTCTGCTCCAGACCTTGTGGAATTCTTCTCGGCTTGATCCTCGGCTTTTGACCTTTGGCTTTGTTGACCCTGCGTTCATCTCTGACTCCTCTGGTATTGTTGTGATTTATGGACTTGAAACTTTGGTATGTCTGACCCTGCTTTTGGACTGTGATTTAAACCTGCTTGAACCTTGCTACCTGGTTTGCCCGGCTTGACCTCGGACTGTTCCTGGACTTTTGCTTGCTTGTGTCACGCCCCCTGGTCCTGCCGTGACAATAGTTAGCTTCCATGGCAAGATGGGAATTTGAATCTAGGGTTGTGGTCACCTGAGCAATTTGTGCTGATATCGTTGTGGCACCTTTGTGGATTTAAAGAGCACAGTCAGACAGCAAGATCTGGTTTCTGTGCCCCAGACATCACCACCCCTTTCCGCCCTGCTTTGGAAGCTGAGTAATTAAGGCACCAGGGAAAGTCTGGTGTTTACAGATATCAGTGCTTTCACCTCACATTTCCTGATGTCTGAACCTCCCCTGTTGTGAAGTCAAGCCACTTGGGAAGTCTGAACCTTCCCTTCTGTTTCTGCCTCCTTTGTTTTTGTTTTAAAATCAGGTAGCACAATCGCCAAATCGCCCCTGATGTTGTCAATCAATGTGGCCAAGTAGTCATTCTGGATCGGGAGTCCCTGAGGGAGTTGTTTTCGAGTGAAAAATCCCCCCTCAACCCCTCTCTCCTGATTCTGCGCCAGAGTTACTTTTTGAGACCATCCCATGATTGACACAAGGCACAATGTGCTGAAGTCAATGGGACTTTGTTGTTGTTCAGTTGCACAGTCGAGTCCAACTCTTTGTGACCCCATGGACCAGATCACGCCAGGCCTTCCTGTCTTCCGCCATCATCTGAAGTTGGCTCAATTTCAAGTTCGTTGCATCTATGACGCTGTTTAACCATCTCATCCTTTGCCGTCCCCATCTTCTTTGACCTTCAATCTTTCCCAGCATCAGGGTCTTCTCCAGTGAGTGCTCCCTTTTCATTTGGTGGCCAAAGTATTTGAGCTCCTTCCAGGGAACAGTCAGTTCCAGGGAACAGTCAGGGTTGATTTCTTTTAGGATTGACTGATTTGATCTTCTTGCAGTCCAAGGGACTCTCAAGAGTCTTCTCCAGCACCATAGTTCAAAAGAATCTATTCTTCGGCACTCGGCCTTCCTTATAGTCCAACTCTCGCAGCCATACATGACTACTGAAAGACTATTGAAAGAGGTAGTCAATCTTTAAAGGTACAATTGTGGTCTTAGGGTACTGTCTCAGTGATGATCTGGTTCTTATAGATCCACATGGGTCAATGCAGGGGTAATTCATGAGGACAACCAGATGGATTTCACCTAGAGAACTGGTGTTGAGTAGTGATGGGCATGAACTGGGAAAATGTGGTATGGTTCATGGAGGTGGAGGGAAGGAGGCTGAGAGGGGTTGGGGTACTTGGCAGAGGGACTGTGGAGCTGTCAAAAAGGAGCCACTCTTATTTTTATTCATTTATTCAGGGGTCATTTCCTGTGGGAGCGCACAGGAGCGGAGTTCCGGCAGTAAGGAGCCCAGGGGGTGGGCACATGCAACAAGCCCCGCCCCCTGCTCCCAGCAGCCCTCAGTTGGCCATGAGGAGCAAGAAGCAGCCAGGTAAATTGCAAAGCCCCCCCTCCCTGGCCTGCCTTCAGGTACAAGCTCTCCCTCCTCTGCGAGGACAGATCTGCGCATTCCCCCCCCATAGCTAGTAATGCAAAGCAGCCCAGTGGCACCTTTAAGACCAAGTTTTATCTGTGAGGACAGATCTGCATGCCTCCCCCAATAGCTAGCAATCCAAAACAGTGGAGCCTGAGCGGTGGGTGTTGCCTTTGACACACTTCCGGTGATGTCAGGGGGCGTGGCATATGCAAATAAGTTATGCTAATGAGTTATGCTAATGAGTTCCTGCACCTCTTTTTCTACGAGATGACCCTCCAATGGGACCGCAGCCTGGATGTCCCAGACCCTACTCTGGAAGTGTAACTGCTACACCACACTGGTTTTCATAGGGTGGCTGCTTTTGAACAGTATCAAGCAGCCAGGCCTGGTTGAGTCATGCAAGTTGAGTGGTATCAAGTCACCCCGAGGTTGCTGCCAGGCCTAGGGCTGCCAACCTCCAGGTGGGACCTGGAAATCTCCCAGAATTACAACTGAACTCCAGATGACAGAAATCAGCCCCGCTGGAGAAAATGCTGCTTTGGAGGGTGGACACTATGGTATTATATCTGGCAGAGGCCTCTCCCCACCCCACACCCTGCCCTCCCAAGGCTCTACCACAAATCTCCAGGAATTTCCCAACCTGGAGCTGGCAACCCTAGCTCAGGCCTGACCCCAGTGAGTCTTCCCTCCAAGGCCAAAACAGACCTGGAAAGGACCCTGCTCCCTCCCCCTGCCTTTTACTCACAGACCCAAGCCTGAAAGAACCCAAGAAAGGCTTGGTTCAGAGGACAAAACAGCCCTGGAAAGCCAGCCTGGAATGCTGTGGTTGCCTAGCAAGAGCCACCGAGGAAATGTATTTGTTAAAGCTACAGACACTCATCTTATCATTTCGGGGTTTTAAAACAACTCACGGTGTGTGTTTTTTTAAAATCACATTTTCCTGCAGACCTGGGGTATTTTTCAGGTTTCTGGAAAGATCTGTCTTGCCTGTTCACAGCTCCAGTTACCAGATTTAAGTATCCCGAGATGTGGCCAACTTTGCTGTCAGAATATACAAGTGGGGACCCGCAAGGAACGTGCAGGAGTGGCTATCCCATTCCCCCACCTTTGCTTCCTCCCCTCTCCCCCTACTTCTCTCAGCCTCTCACTCTTTCTCCCTCCCAGCATGCCTTTTCTAACTCTTTCACTTCCTGTCACTCTCTTTCTTTTTCTGCCCCCACCCCATGCCTCTTTCTCTCTCTTTTTGCCCCCCCCACCATATCATCACTCTCTCTTTCTGGCCCCTGTCACTCTCCCGGCCACCCACCTGCTGCTTTCCCATCCCATGGCAGCAGCGGCTCTTCTGGCTGCCCATCTGCTTCTTCCTCCACCCCACAGCAGCAGTGGCAGTGGCTTTCCCTGCTGCCTGCCCGCTTCCCTCCCCATGGCAGCAGTGGTCCAAGGTCCCCAGACAACTGGGAGTGCCCTCCAGAGCCACCACATCAGCGGCTAAGGGAAGTAATCAGCACGCACACAGACATGACATTACTGTTTTGGGGGGGCTTAAATCCCTCGATTTCTGCAACTTTCTGCATTTTCCTGCAAACCCGAGGGGAGGGGCTCCCCCAAGTTTGAAGATGTTGGAAGAAGGAGGAGGAGGAGATTGGATTTATACCCCACCCTTCACTTGGAGTCTCAGAGCAGCTTACAAACTCCTTTCCTTTCCCCTCCCCACAACAGACACCCTGGGAGGCAGGTGGGGCAGAGAGAGCTCTTGACAGAAACTGCTCTTTTTCAAGAACAGCTCTGACAGTTCTATGGCTTGCCCAAGGTCATCCACCAGCTGCGAGTGGAGGAGTGGGGAGTCAAACCTGGTTCTCCCAGATTAGAGTCTGTGCACTTGACCACTACACCAAACTTGCCCTGTCCTTTTGCCTCAGCCTTTCGGGGGCGGTGGTTGATAAGAGAGTCAGATAGACAGACAGGCAGATTGTGGGACTTCCTTCCTGTTTACTCTCCTGCCTCTGTCCCTTTGATGCGTAGACTGTTGCATCCTTAGGGAGCAATTTCCTTTCTTCTGACCTCACACTTCCTTTCACTCACACACACAAAGAAGGAGCACTCCATCTTTGACCAATAGATGTAGGGGCACGCTTCCCTAAATCCAGACCCACCCTAGGAAGTTAGAATAGCTTCTATCCCCATCTCTCATCTATACTGTCTAGAATGGAGTTCCATATAATAAAGGACTTTCATTAGTTTTAAATCTGACTGCTGGTTCTGTGTAACTTTGTAAGTCTGCTAGCACACGCAGTAACAAAACTTTGCTGTGTGGAAAGACTGGTACTACCTCTGCTACATTGGTAGAGATTCCTGACTGTACAAAACCAGAGAATCCAACAGAAGAAAAATCTCCTTTCTCTCAGCATGGGCCCCGATCTGCAGATTTAGATATCTGCTGGTATGCCCACCCTTGAAAAATAGATGCTTAGAAGGTAATATTCTTCTTCACGGTCTCTGTGAGTGACACTGATGGGACAGAAGCAGGTACAGAGCCCACCTTTGGGACCTTCTAAAGTCAGTAGAGTTTTGACCATGAGTTCACCCCCCCCTCCCCGGCAGCTGATTGCGCATGCCTGGGTCACAATGTTCTTGGTCACAAATGTAACCATCATAGTACAGAAAACGTGATAAATGATGTGAAAAGCAAACTCATTTGTACAAGATTGCAAAGCCTCATCTCCCGAGTGGCAGAGTGATGCACATAGCAAGATGTTGGGGTTTTATTTCTTTTGTTTAATCTCCAAGTTGGAAGGGACCTCCAGGGTCATCTAGTCCAACCCCCTGCCAGTTCAGAAACTACAACAATAATAGCTCTGACATGTAGGTATCCCAATTGGTACTTAAAAAGCCCCCCAAAAGGGAGCGGTGGCGCAGGCGGTTAAACGCCTGCATGTAACATCTACAAACAGCTGCTACAGCTGTTCGATTCCCGCCGTGGCCAGAGTGAGCACCTGGCCCCAGTCCCAGCTCCCGCTAACCCAGCGGTTTGAAAGCACGATGTAACATCAAAAATGTGCGAGTAGATCAATGGGTACCTACCTTAGATGGTAGGGGGCACCCTCCCCCCCGTCGAGGGGGTCTGTGGAGTGGCGACGACGAGCGGTGAGGCGGCAAGCGGCAGACGGAGAGCGGCGGAAAAATGGCGACTGAGGTGCAACATCTACGAGGGTCCGGACATTGGTGGAAGGCGGAGCCAGGAAGACGCTGGGAGCGTGGAAGGCGCAGGCGTGGCGTGGCCTCAATGGACGGAGCCGGAACCGTACCGGAAGCGCACCGAGCGCCTGAGAGGCCCGCTGAAACAGCAACTGGAAAGATCACAGATAGAAGGAGAAAAATCCAGAAAGAAGCCGAGCCGACGGGTCGTTCCAGAAGGAAGAAAATCGAATAACGTCCCTCCAATGGGTGCTGTTAGGACAGTCCCCACCCCAGTATATATGTGGCCATAGGTAAGGGATAACGGTTAACTGTAAGCCGCTCAGAGGCCCCCTGGGTGGTTCGAGCGGGGTAGCAAGTTGAAAGAAATAAAAAAATAATAAAAACAATGAAGAAAATGATTGTCCCTGCTAAATTTCTGGGATTTTTGCTTTAGATGCAGGAAAGTAAACTTTTGACATTGACAGGAAAAGTCACGATGCCTCCGTCTCTAGGGTTGTCAGCTCTGGGTTGGGCAATTCCTGGACATTTGGGGGTAGAGCCTGGGGAGGGCAGGGTTTTGGGCTGAGAAGGACCTTTGTGGGGTATAATGTGGGGGTATAATACAGAATCCACCCTCCAAAGCAGCCATTTTCTCTAGGAGGACCAATCTCTGTAGTCTGAAAGTCAGTCATAATTCTGGGGGATTTCCAGACCACCATCTGGAGGTTGACAGCTGTATGAGTTTCATTCAGGGCTCAGGGTCGAGGGATAGGAAGAACAGTTTAGAGAGATGTAGCAGGAGATTCTGGGAGCCAGACTGTCCGGGCAGAGAATACAAGGACATAAGAGGTGCCTACTGGATCACACCAGGGGTCCATCTAGTCCTGCCTCCTGTCTCACACAGTAGCCAAGCAGTTCCTCTGGAGGTCCAACAACAGGGAATAGAGGCCAAGGCCTTCCCCTAATAAGAACATTGGAAGAGCCCTGCTGGATCAGTCCAATAGTCCATCTACTCCAGCTTCTTGCCTCACACAGTGGCCAACCAGTTCTTCTGGAGTTCCAGCGAACAGGGCACAGAGGTTGAGGCCTTCCCCTGATGTTGTCTCCTGATAGTGTTGCTGAGTCAATGTGAGCTAGCTCAGATTTTTTTTAGCTTTTGGCTCACACATTTTCGTCTTAGCTCAGGAAGGACGGCTCCAGAGCAAACTAACTTATGCAGTAGCCAAAGTGCTCACTCACAACTTTAATGCCAGTAGCTCACAAAGTAGAATTTTTGCTCACAAGACTCCACAGCTTAGAGGGAGCATTGCCTTCTGGTATTGGGATTCAGAGGTTGACTGCCTCTGAATGTGGAGGTTCCCTTTAGTCACCATGCCGAGTAGCCATTGATGGACCACTCCTCTGAATCTGTCTCTTCCCCTCTTAAAGCCATATCTGCTGGTGGCTTTAGCTATCCAGTGGCAGTGAATTCCACAGTATTGCCATGTCAGAATTCTAAATGTGACTGCAGGGTCAAAAAGGTTGGGGACCCCTGGCCTACAAACGTCATTGTAGTGATTTAAGAGTGTCGGACTAATTCCTGGGAAACCCAGGTTTGATTCTCCGCTTGTGCCATGGAAACTCACTGGTTGTCCTGGGGCTAGTCACACTCTGTCAGCCTAACCTACCCCACAGGGCTGCTGTGAAGATAAAATGGTGGAGAAGAGACTGATGTAAGCCCCCTCGGCTCCTCATTGGGGAGAAAGGCAGGGTACCAATATGGTAGAAAAGAATAAAAAGGATAGACTTGGTTGCTCTTGAATTGTAGTGTCATGAGAGACGGAGAAAATTGTAGTTGTCCTTGAATTGTAGTGTCATGGGAGACAACTCTCTCAGCCCCATGCCTAATTCTAGAAACTTCTTTCTTGCCCACCACCTTCAGGGAGTTGGCAATGTCAAAGAGGACAACCGGGTTTCTACAGCTGGCAGCATTTTAATGTTTGAAATCACTTTTCGAGAGCCAGTTTGGTGTAGTGGTTAAGTGCGTGGACTCTAACCAGGTTTGATTTCCCCACTCCTCCACATGCAGCCAGCTGGATTATTATTTTTTTTACCATAATATTTTATTGGATTTTAACTTAAAACATAACAAATAAATACAGGTTCTCAAACAACATCTTAACAATTTTTCATATATATGTCAGTGAGTATACAGACTTCCAGTTTAACTTACTAAAATACTGATAGAGGTTTGCTAGCTTATTAATAACAATGAGTATTTTGCTGTACTAATCGCTTTCCAGTCAAAAGATTCAAAGGTTAATTTGTCCACAATTGGATACCATTTACCAGTTGGGTTCATTAGTTCACATTCATTCTGATCACTCGTGTTAAAAATGGAAACAGTTTCTAATAAAAAATATTCCCATACTTAGATAGCCATAAATTAATTGTCGGAGGAAGTTCGTCTTTCCATTTCTTAGCAATAACATTTTTTGTGGCTGTAAAGAGTAGATTTATCAGTTTTCTATGTTTGTTCTCCGGCCACAGATTTATAGCAACATTAGTCGAGGATCTAGGGGAACATCATATCCTACCAGAGTTAATATTTGAGATCTTACCTGGGACCAAAATTTGTAAATATGTCTACACTTCCCTTTAGTCACCATGCCGAGTAGCCATTGATGGACCACTCCTCTGAATCTGTCTCTTCCCCTCTTAAAGCCATATCTGCTGGTGGCTTTAGCTATCCAGTGGCAGTGAATTCCACAATATTGCCATGTTAGAATTCTAAATGTGACTGCAGGGTCAAAAAGGTTGGGGACCCCTGGCTTGCAAACTTCATTGTAGTGTCGGACTAATTCCTGGGAAACCCAGGTTTGAATCTCCGCTTGTGCCATGGAAACTCACTGGTTGTCCTGGGACTAGTCACACTCTGTCAGCCTAACCTACCTCACAGGGCTGCTGTGAAGATAAAATGGTGGAGAAGAGACTGATGTAAGCCCCCTCGGCTCCTCATTGGGGAGAAAGGCAGGGTACCAATGTGGTAGAAAAGAATAAAAAGGATAGAATTGGTTGCCCTTGAATTGTAGTGTCATGGGAGACAGAGAAAAAGCTCTCTCTGACCACTCTCTCAGCCCCATGCCTAATTCTAGAAACTTCTTTCTTGCCCACCATGGTGAGAAACGATTGAGGACTTAGGGCCGGAAAGAAGGTTTTCTGACCAGTGAACGTGTATAGGGGAGGGTGTTTGGATACTAATAGTTTTTTTTGTCGAAACTAGATTTTTAATGTATGGGCTAAAAATGGGTTACTGGTGATGCAGCCAGCTGGATGACCTTGGGTCAGTCACAAGTTCTCTCAGAGCTGTTCTCTCAAGGACAGTTGTGAAAAGAGCTCTCTCAGCCCCGCCTACCTCACAGGGTGTCTGTTGTGGGGAGGGGAAGGGAAAGGAGTTTGTAAACCACTGTGAGACTGAGCGAAGGGCAGGGTATAAATCCAATTTCTCCTTCTTCTTCTTCTTCTTAGCACCTCTTCTTCTTAGTTGTTTTCACCGTGTTGTTTCTCGACTGCCTTGTGATCTTGCTGAAGACGGGACGGAAATTAAAGTAGTGCCTCTGTTGTTGTTATTATTTCCAGTCCTGTTCTCCGTGACGGTGAACTGTTTCATCCTTCTCCCCTTTAACCCACTGAGCTCATTAGCACAATGCATTAATAATGAGAAAGGGGCCATGGTCACCGAGAGAGGGGTGCGAAATGCGATTTCTTGCTTCAGCTACTTCCGTCCCGGGTGACCCCTTCCCCCCCCCGCAGAAGATGCTTTTAGAGTCCGAATCGGTGCAGTCCAAGGGAGGGTGGGTCACAGCTGCAAGAGGAGGGAAGGTACCGCTGAGGGAGGGCCAGGCGGGTGGGGAAAGCCATCGCCAGCCTCCGAACAGCAGATGGGTGTCATTTGGGTGGAGGATGAATCGCCCTGGATTCTGACATCTCTCTTGGGGGCTGGACTTCAAACAGAAGCATCCCTTTTGCTCTCTTCCTCTGGAGGGCGAAATTGCGTCAGGACGTGGACTGAAAGCATGAGGGCTGACCCCTCCACGGAACAGCGATGGCTCTGGATCAGGAACAAACCGGATCCTGGGAACCCTGCTCATTCCGGTGTTGCATATCCTTTGAATAAGCTCTGGCCACTTAGACCTTGGATGTTGTGCAGCGGTGGCTAAGACCAGAAGGTTTTTTCCTCTCTCCCGGTGCCTGACATTTCCGCAATATCTGACCGGCGGCAGTCGACGTTTTCTGATACATGACTTGCAAGAGAATTATATACCCACTCAGTTTCTTTTCCTATCTCAACCACTGGTGGCCAGTTTGGGGGTCTTGCTTTTCAAGACTAGACTCCAAAGGGCAAAACTAGAAAATGGGCTGAACTTAAAAATGTGGCAAATTTTTGATTCGGTTCCCAGGCATTCCTTGTCTCCTTTGTCCCTCTCTTCTCATTACTGCTTCCCCACTGTCAAAATTTATATTAAGAAGAAGAAGGGATTGGATTCATACCCCGCCCTTCACTACCCAAAGGAGTCTCAGAGCGGCTCACAATCTCCTCTCCCTTCCCCTCCCCACAACAGACACCCTGTGAGGCTGGTGGGGCTGAGAGAGCTCTTTCGAGGATTGCTCTTGAGAGAACAGCTCTGAGACAACTTGTGACTGACCTGAGGTCACACCAGAAGCTGCATGTGGAGGAATGGGGAATCAAACCTGGTTCTCCCAGGTGAGAGTTCGCGCTCTTAACCACTACACAAGAACCACTACATAAGGACCTTAGAAGACCTATATACCATCTGTCTAACTCCCCTTTAAAGCACTCTGTGACTTTGTCCCTGACCTGGATAGCTCAGGCTATCCTGATCTTGTCAGATCTCAGAAGCTAAGCAGGGTCAACCCTGGCTAGTTTTTGTATGGGAGACCTTCAAGGAAGGCCAGGGTTGTGACGAGAAGGCAGGCAGTGTGTTGGGATTCTTTTTAAGTTAGTCAGCAGAGTATTAAGAGACTGAGTCCATGGTGTGTATTAAAATATAAAACTTTACTATTAAGCTAACATGGGGAAAAGGTACACAGGATAGAAAATAACAAAGAGCTAATATGTCTACATCCTTGCAGCTAAAAGGTAAAACGGGAAAGAGCCTTTTGTATGGGAGATCTTCAAGGAAGCCCAGGGTTGTGACAAGAAGGCAGGCAGTGGCAAACCACCTTTGGTCTTGAAAACTCTACTGGGTCACAATAAATCAGCTGTAACTTGATGGCAAACAACAACAACAACAACAACAACATGCTGTATAGGATAGCCCACCCATGCCTGTCCAGGTATGGGAGGGAACCCTATATTTTTTCAGTCCATTAAGCAACAACCCACAGAGGTAGGCTACCCTCTCTGGATTCAGAACAATATGCCACCAGAACCTCTACACTTAGTCCCTCACCAGCCTGAGATTAGAGATTCCAGACTCTCAGTTGGCATCTAGGGCTTAACACATTAGCACCTCATTCCCAGAGATGCACACTTAATGCTCAATGGTAGCTTGTGGTCAGTTAGGCACAGGAAATAGACTTGGAATCCCAGTTACAACATCAGAGACCGTTTAGAAATAAGACTAATGTTTATTCAGTCAGAGCTTAGCAAAATTGACTATAAGTTTACAGAGTAAGAAAGCCTAAGGCGATTTGCCTTAACTAAACATTACTGATTCATAGTTACCCCATTCAGGAGCATCCACAGTCCAAGAGTAGCACCAAGTTATACAGTCCAAGTAGACACCAAGGGATTTTGAATAGGAGAAATCCCACCTTTGCACTCCATGTGCTTTAAGTCACAAAGCTAGTCTTTGTTCTCCCAGAGACCACATGTCTAAGTGCAATAAAACAACAAGCAGGGAGCAGAGAGCTCACGAGCAGGAACAGAGAGCAAGAACACAAGAGCAGAGAGAGTGTGCCATCGAGCCATACCTGACTCACAGGGACCTCAGGACCACGGTGTTTTCAAGGCAAGAGGTCAACAGAGGTGGTTTGCCGTTGCCTTCCTCTGCACAGCATCCCTCGTCTTCCTTGGTGGCCTCCCAACCAAGTACTGACCCTGCTTAGCTTCCAAGCTCTGACAAGAGACAGCTAGCCTGGGCTATTAGGCCTCCTAAAAGGGACATACAAAGGCAAAAGGGGGGCCTGCAAGGGGTTTGGGAGGGGGATTCCCTTCCTCCAACCAGCCTCTGTTTTCCTGAGCCACAGTGACTCAGGGAAAGGAGTTCTTTGCCCCAGGACTCCTGCAGACTTTTCCAGCTGCAAGTTGGGTCAATGGTCAGTTCTGTATGCACTGAATGTAACAGCGGGAGGAGGAGGAGACTGGATTTATACCCTGCCCTTCACTCGGAGTCTCAGAGCGGCTTACAATCTCCTTTCCCTTCCTCTCCCCACAACAGACACCCTGTGAGGTAGGTGGGACTGAAAGAGCTCTTTCAAGAACTGCTCTTTCAAGGACAGCTCTTGTCCGAACTACGGCTTGCCCAAGGTCATCCAGCAGCTGCAAGTGGAGGAGTGGGGAATCAAACCCGGTTCTCCCAGATTAGAGTCCGCGCACTTAACCACGACACCAAACTGGCTCTAAGAATTATTCAACGCATCCATGAAGAAAAACCAAGCGTCCATTATACACGGCTTGCATTTGCTGTAACTTTTGGACAGGGCTTTAAGGGGGAAGCAAACAGCCCAGGCCCCACCCTGCCTTTCCTCTCGGGTGGCCAGATCCACACTGGAAAATTCCAGGAGATTTGGAGCCTGGGGAAGAGCAGGGGTAGGGGAAGCGGAAGGGACCTCGGTGGGGTAAGGCGCCAGAGAGCCCCCCCTCCAAAGCAGCCACATCCTCCAGGGGAACTGATCTCTGTTGTCTGTAGGTAAGGTTGCCAGCCTCCAGGAGATCTCCTGCTATTACAGTTGATCTCCAGACAACCAACGTCAGTTCCCCTGCAGCTGATAGGCAGAAGATTCAGGACGGACAAAATGACATACTTCTTTACACAGCAAGTCATTAAAATGTGGAATTCGCTGCCAGGGGATATATTGAGGGCCACAGGCATGTGTATAGAAATATTGATTTCTAAATGTCTCCTGCATTATCCTGTGATATCTTTCTGATAACAGGCTAGGCCTTGTTTCCTGTTACAAGCCAAATGGTGGGCCCCATGGCCTCAACTGCATGCCATAAACCCGCATTCTTCACACTTCCATGCTGGAAGCTAGGCCGCACATGCCAGAAGTCACATAGCTGATGGGGAAGGCTGGAGGTTGGGTCACCTGACTGCAGAAGGAGTTCCCAAGCTCCCAGCCTATCCCCACTTGCACCCATGACAACCAAGAATTGGCCACTCCCCTGTCCACTTGCAATTGGCTCCTGGCCAGGGCTAATTTGTGACTGGAATGGGCCTATATCTTTTTTTCAGAGCCAGTTTGGTACAGTGGTTCAGAGTGGCGGACTCTAATCTGGAGAACTGGGGTTTGATTCCCCACTCCTCCACAACAAGCCAGCTGGGTGACCTCGGGCCAGTCACGGTTCTCTCAAGAGTAGTTCTCTCAGAGCTCTGTCAGCCCCACCTACCTCACAGGGTTTCTGTTGTGGGGAGAGGGATGGAAGGAGATGGTAAGCCACTCTGAGATGCCGAGTGAAGAGCAGGGTATAAATCTAGCTCCTCCTCCTCCTCCTCCTCCTCCTCCTCCACAATGGCCAACCACCTGTGCCCATCTCTTGCCCTGAAAACCTCAGGTGAAACTTCACGAGGTCATCATGTGTCACTCGATGGCACCCTTCTACCTTTATTAAAAATCAAAAACAGCACTTTGAACTGGAGTGGGAAACCAACTGGAAGCTGGGGAAAGTGCTGTAGAATTGGTACAATCAGTCCATGTCAGCCATCAGCACAAGGAGGGTTGATATGGATGACCTCTGGGCACACCCCAGCCAGGTCCTAGGATTTAGCCCCCTAAACCCTCTTGCCAGCAGACGACAACCACAGCGAAATGGTACTTGGGAGGATTTTCATTTCTGGTGTCTACTATTTCCTTCTGAAATGTGGTCTTGGAGGAGAGCTTTACAGATACCGTGGGCCGCCAAAAAGACAGATCAGTGGGTTCTAGTTCAAATCAAGCCTGGACTCTGCCTAGAAGCCGAAATGACTAAACTGAGGCTATCATACTTTAGTCTCTTTATGAGAAGACAAGAGTCACTGGGAAAGACAATAATGCTAGGAAAAGAGGAAGACCCAACAGGAGAGGGACAGTAAAAGCCACGCCCCTCAGTTCGCAAGACCTGAGCAAGGCTGTTAATAGAATCATAGAGTTGGAAGGGGTCTCCAGGGTCATCTAGTCCAACCCCCTGCACAATGCAGGAAATTCAATTCACAAAACCCCCCCCCCCCCCCCACAGTGACTACTATTCCCTGCCCAGAAGATGACAAAAACTCTCCAGGATCCCCAGCCAAACTGGCCTGGAGAGAAATTGCTTCCTGACTCCAAAGTGGCAATCAACATTTCCCCGGGCATGTAAGAAAGGGCCACAAGAACTAAGCACTGAGGCAGCCCTTCCTGCCCTCCTTCTCGTGATCTGCCTAAGTTCACAGAATCAGCACTGCTGTCAGATGACTCTCTAGCCTCTGTCTGAAAACCTCCAAAGAAGGAGAGCCCACCGCCTCCAGAGGAAGCCGGTTCCACCGAGGAAGTTCAGGAAGTTCTTCCTCATGTTTAGCTGAACACTCTTCTGATTTCATTTCACCTCATTGGTTCTGGTCCGACCTTCTGGGGCAAAAGAAAACAGCTCCGCACCATCCTCTAGACGACAGCCCTTCAAGTCCTTGAAGATGGTGACCATATCACCTCTCAGTCGCCTCTTCTCCAGGCTAAACATCCATGACCCTCAGCTGGCAAGACCTGAGCGAGGCTGTCAAAGAGAGGGCATTTTGGAGGACATCAATTCACAGGGTCACCATAAGTCAGAATTGACTTGTTGGCACCTCTCACACACACAATCTTCCACCAGGGCAGCGCTTTCCTCCAGCCAACAGGGCTTTTGCCCAGCGGATTATTACGGGCAGCAGCTCTTCCCCTGGAGCAGCTGGTTCCTCTGAGGATGCCAGAGGGTTTCCCCTTCCACTCTCTACATCCTCGGCAGTTGTTTTTCTTTTTAAACGAGGCACTGGAAACGGCAGAAGCCCGGCGCGCCCGATTCTGCCGAAGCCCACACAAGCGGAAGAGTTCGATCGTTGTTAAAATTACAGTGTTTTGGAAAACGATTATGTTTCGAGACTTTTCTTTTCCTTTTTTTTTGTTTCCATCAGACAGCGGGCGTAATTATTTTTATTGAACCCTTATTGGCCATAAAAACCCTGTCGCGCGAGCTCCCACGGATAAAACTCCCAACAAGGATCTTATAACGTCGAGAGTGATAGACAATTAGGGCCCTGAAGCTAGAGCAGCCAACAGGGGGAGGGGAAAAAAAATCTTTACAAATGTTTCGTTCTAATAAAATAAGCAAAAAAACCCCAACAACAACAGTTAACAGAGTGGAAGGCTGTTCTGGCAGGGATGGAGGATTGGCTGTCCGCTGGAGAACTGGGAAGATGATGATCAGAATACAAGATGACACAGACCAGGGGCTCTTGCAAAGATAAAGAGAGCCTGGAGGGAAGGGGGGGGGTCTCATCTAGGGATGCCAGCCTCCAGGAGGGACCTGAGGACCCCTCAGAATTACATCTCCAGTCTACAGGGATTAGTTCCCATGGAGAAAAATGGATGCTTTGGAGAGTGCAATCCATGTCATTGTACCCCACCGAGATCCTTGTCCTCCCCAACAGGCCTATAGCGATGGTGGGGCTTTTCGGGGTTCCGCCCCCCAAACTTAAAGGCACAGCTCCACAAGAATTTCTCCTGTAAATGCTTAAAAAAAAATAATTTTAAAACATTTTTAAAAGGTGTGCACTCCTTTAAGCAGAGTCGGGTGCTGTGGTTGACTAATTCCCGCACTGAGCAAGGGGGTTGGAGTAGGTGACCTCTAGGATCCCTTCTAACTCTGTGTCAAGAAACTGGTCTCCTTTAAGAGAGTTTGTCTGCCTAAGTGTTCACTTTCTTGACTACAGAAATCATCACCCCCACCTGCCGGCTTGTTATCAGGCATGTTGCTTGGTCTGGCAGAAGTGATTAACTTGCAGCAGCTGAGAACTGTCATCTAAAGTGGTTGACAGCTTGCAATTTAGTGATCTATCCCAGTAATAGCTTTCTGTTGGCTAAATGGCTTTTCTTTCTGCACTGAGAACTTCAGCCGCACCAGAAATCTTTTTTGCCCCACAAGCCACAAAATCCTGGCTATGGGCCTGCTCCCAAGGCTCCATCCCTAAATCTCCCGGAGTTTCACAACCTGGAGCTGGCAACCCTACCCCTACATACTTTCCTGGTGATCAGGGGGACTTGGTAACCATAGTCCCATCACCGGCACTGTTCCAGGGGACAACCAGCTGAGATCTACCACAAATGTCCAGAACCGTGTCCTGCGGGCCTCGGTTTATGTGACAGGATGAATGAGGGCAATGTAGAATAATAAAGGGGCTTCCTTTCGATCCCATTTGGTTGGGCAACCAGGTTGAGTTAGAGGGGCCAGAGTTCAGTGGTAGAACACCGGTTTTGTATGCAGGTTCCTTGTCTTGGCATCACCAGAGAGATCTGGAAGGTCTCCGGGAGCTGGGCTGGGCAAGACAGCAGGCTTAGGAGAACTTGCAGAACTACCAGTAATCAGGGCTGATGGGACTGGAGTAGTTGACTCAATGGCAGGAAGTGACAGCTACGTATCTTTTTTGTTGGTACTCTTAGTAGCCCCACCCTCTCACTCAGGCTCCACCCTCAGAGGGGTGTGTCTTGCTGCAGCTCTCGCTTTTTTGACCTCAGAGAGATTGCGGCTGAAACGTTTGCAGCCAAGGGGGTGATGCCTCAGGTCTACTTTACCCGCTCCGTATCTTCTTTCCTCTTCCTGTGTCTGCTTTCCCCGCTCCAGGTCCACTTTCCCCTCTCTGTCTCTGCTTTCCCCACGCCGCCATGTCTGCTTTCCTCGCTCCGCGTCCGCTCTCCCCGTTCCATATCTGCTTTCCCCACTCTGTGTCTGCTTTCTCTGCCTCCCTATGGCTTCACTCCCTCCCCTGCCTATTTGGCAAGTCCTTCCCTCCCCCTGCCCTGCTCACACTGGTTCATCCTCCCTCCCTCAGTCCTCTGACCCCCTTCCTGTCTTCCTCCTCACTCCTGCCAGAATAGCAAGAATGGGGTGGGAGAAGCAGGTGAACGAGGGGGGGGCACTGGCTCCAGCTTCGCCTGCTTGAGTGGCATTTTAGGTTGGCTTGGCAACCCGATATGCAGCCAAACTCTTTGTGGGGGGGGGGAATGTTGTCTGTGCATGTGCAGACTTTGCTCTTACCCTTTTGGTGGGGTTGTTATAACCCACCCATTTCTTTTACAATCTCTGGTCCTTCTGCAGACCTGGGCCTTTGCAGATATCTGTAACCAGGGTTAGAATGGCCATTTAACATACTGGGGAAATTCCCAGTGGCAAGATAAATACGGACAAACACGACCCAATCAGAAAATAGGTATAAAGACAACAGTCGTGAGAGTCTGACCCACAAATCGAGCAGTCACCAAGACTTGCAAAGAAAAAGCTTCCTATGTGTTATAATCTAAAGCACTACAACATCATTAATAATTCATAAGAAAATCCTTGTGCACAGGTACATAATCAACGTCGTCTCCGGATTATATAACGTTTCAATAATGGATCTTCCTCAGGAGATATTCTGTAGTGTACAAAAATACAATTCTTTAGAGTATATACTATGTAAACAATAGAAAACAGTATAAAATCCTGGTACAGTCTTACTTACAGAGTAGTACAAAAGCTCTCTGTATCCATGACGTGCTTGACAACAAGTCATAAGGAATCTGTAATATAATAATGTTCCTCTTGTTATGAAAAAATATAAGGTATTTTTTAAGTTAAAAAGGTAAAGGTTCCCTTGCTCGAAAGCCAGTCGAATCCGACTCTAGGGTTGCGGTGCTCATCTCCGTTTCAAAGCCGAAGACGTTTCCATGGTCATGTGGCCGGCATGAGTAAACACCAAGGCGCACAGAACGTTGTTACCTTTCCACCGAAGTGGTACCTATTTATCTACTTGCAATTTCTTGCTTTCGAATGGCTAGGTTGGCAGGAGCTGGAACTAGAGACAGGAGCTCACTCCGTCATGCGGCACCCGGGTCTCGAACTGCTGAACTACTGACCTTCCACAGCCTGCAGTTCAGCGTCTTAACCACTTGAGCCACCGCAGCTCCATTTTTTAAGTTACAGAGTATTTTAAAAATTAAGCCAACCTAGTAGTAACTTACACTACATTCAAATAGGACACTGATCTCAATAAATGTTCAATATGCTGCTAAGCTTCTAAATGGATCCCGGGCGTCTCCCTCTAGTGATTCCTAGCGAAGCGTAATTAAAGGGACCTTGCAAATTGCTAACAGTTGATAAGAGGCAGTACACTTAAAGAACCATCACATAGTAGTTTAAACAAAATTACATAGTAGTTTACAGAAAACATGAAAGGTCAATTTCTGCATTTAGTCCATTTGGAGATATTCTCAGTGGGCCACAGCCCTGGAGGTCTACTGGCAACCAGGAGCAAGCAGATCCATGGCCCCAGTAGCTCTGCCAGCGCCACTGAGACTGGACACTTCAGAACCAACAAGGATCTGTGTGAAGTCACTGGTGGCTTCTTCACGGACCACTTCCATGTGGCATTGGTGCCTCTGGCAGCATCTGTATATAGTGGCCCTCAGAGTGTTGGCTTGTAGCATCCCAGGAGCCACTCAACTTGGCTTGCTCCTGGGCTGTTTTCACTCCCTGGTCCACCCCTGCCTATATATCCCATCCCTTGGCTGGCCTCATTGTGTGGATTTTCTGATCCATATGCATAGTTCTTTGTTTTGTTCATTGTGTGTTGACATTGTGAACCTGGGGGAGTTCATTTGTTCTCTTTTGTGCCATTTCCCCTGAAAACACTGTTGGGATGAATTAGCTATCACAGTGAACACACACACACACACACACACACACACACACACACACACACACACTTCTCTTTTGGTAGAGTTTCAGAGAAAAATGGCTCTACAGACTTTCCCTCATAGGACATTTGTCCCCTGTACGGTAATAAACAATGTCCCCAAAGTACAGTAAAGTAAAGGTAAAGGTTCCCTTGCTCGAAAGCCAGCCGAATCCGACTCCAGGGTTGCGGTGCTCATCTCCGTTTAAAAGCCGAAGAGCCAGCGCTGTCCGAAGATGTTTTCGTGGTCATGTGGCCGGCATGACTAAACACCAAGGCTCACGGAACGCTGTTACCTTCCCACCAAAGTGGTACCTATTTATCTACTTGCAATTTCTTGCTTTCGAAAAGCTAGGTTGGCAGGAGCTGGAACCAGAGACGGGAGCTCACTCCGTCATGTGGCACATGCGGGTCTTGAACGGCTGAACTACCGACCTTCCACAGCCTGCAGTTCAGCGTCTTAACCGCTTGAGCCACCGCAGCTCCCCCAAAGTACATTACTTACCACTCATTGTTTACTTTGTGTAAAAAAGAAAAGCACTTAGCTAATAATAAACCCCAGTCAATCTATGAATTTTTGGCCATTGGGGTATTTGTTTTTACCCCACGGAGCACTAAAATACCCCATTGGGTTTTCCCTCCCCCGTAGGCCATGGGTTTATTAAGAAAGCAGTGATTCAGTGGACTCTTTTTCAAAGGTCTGGTGAGATCATAGAACCACAGAATCACAGAGTGGGAGGGGGCCACACAGACTATCTAGTCCAACCCCCTGCTTGATGCAGGATCAGCCTAGAGCAGTGGTGGCGAACCTATGGCACGGGTGCCGGAGGCGGCACTCAGAGCTCTCTCTGTGGGCACGTGTGCCAAAACCCCAGCCAGGCCCAGACCATCATTAAAGTGTCGAATTCTCTGCCAAATAATTTTAAGTAAATGAAAGCATTTGGGATTGCTTTCCTTACTTTGTTTGGATCATCTTAAGTTAATGTATGAGTTGTTTTTTCTAAAGTAAAACCTCAGTATTCAGGTTAAATTGCCGTGTTGGCACTTTGCAATCAATAAGTGGGTTTTGGGTCGCAGTTTGGGCACTCGGTCTCTAAACGGTTCGCCGTCACTGGCCTAGAGCATCCCTGACAAGTGTCTATCCAGCTGCTGTTAGAAGAGTGCCAGGGAGGGGGAGCTCACCATACCTCCCCTACGCAGCTGATTCCACAGCTGCACAGCTCTGATTGTGAAACAGTTTTCCCTAAGATCCAGCCGGTACCTCCCCGCTCTTAATTCAAACCCATTCTTGTGAGTCCTCTCCTCTGCTGCCAACAGGAACAGCTCCCTGCCCTCCTCTAAGTGACAGCCCTTCAAACACTTAAAGAGAGCAATCATGTCCCCCCATGATACGTTGTGTGCATATTATGATACATTACAGGGCTCTTTTTGTAGAAAAAGCCCAGCAGGAACTCATTAGCATAATAGGCCACACCCAACAGCAGAAACTCATTAGCATATTAGGCCACACCCCTGACAGCACAGCATTCTTCTTCTTCTTCTTCTTCTTCTTCTTCTTCTTCTTCTTCTTCTTCTTCTTCTTCTTCTTCTTCTTCTTCTTCTTCTTCTTCTTCTTCTCTGAGTGACAGCCCTTCAAATGCTTAAAGAGAGCAAATACTTAAAGAGATACAGCCCTTCAAACAAACAAAAAAAGTTGCGTGACATTTTCACCTGTAGATACATGGGGAATTTGCTTTAGGATGGGTGTGTATTTTAGGTTGGCATGTACCCCAAATGCAATATGTATACTTTTTTCAGAGGATGGTTTGAAAGTGTAGGTGCCACCAAGGGGGGGGGGGAAGGTACCTATTTTAAAGTGTCCCTCTCAAACTGGGGAATTACAGAACTTTAAGGTCATGGTCACACACGCCAGAAAAAAAGGGGGGGGAGCGAGGCTATTTCCTCCGGAGGAATTTGACCCACAGTTGCGCGATCACACAGTCCTCAGAAGCTGTGGGCACAGCCCGCCACTGCATGACCAGACGCAACTGCGGGTGAGTCATTTTTTTTTTTTGCCGTTTCCGATGCACTTAAATGAGGAATCGATGAATTGCATCTCCGCACTGAGGGTTCCCTATGGAGTATGCGATGATGCGCATACTGGGACACAACATCTCCTGGCAATCCCAGGTCCCAGAGATGCCAGGCTGGCCGCGACCAGGGCCAGGGCCTTTTCGGTGGTGGCTCCTACCTGGTGAAATGAGCTCCCGGTGGAGATCCGGGCCCTGTGGGACCTTGTACAGTTCCGCAGGGCCTGTAAGACGGAGCTCTTCCACCAGGCGTACGAGTAGGAGCCGCCACTACCACCATCAGTTTTGTTCCATCTTGCCTGTCCCTGGAAAAGGGAACATCTGTGTCTCCCTGGAACAGATGACACTGAGGAACAGAGTACTAGCAATACTAGCAATAGAGCAGTGAAACACGCCATCTGTGAAATAATATCTAGAGCACTTTGTTAATAATTGGTTGTGATGTTTATTTGTATAGTGATGGTTTTAAAATGGTTTTAAATATGTTTTATATTGGCGTATGCCCTTGTAAGCCGCCCTGAGCCCACGTAGCGGGGAGGGCGGGGTATAAATTGAATAGAATAAAATAAAACAATGTGCATTGAATTAAGAGTGTCATGAGCTTGATGGAAAATACATTTAGCAGGCAAACATACTGTGTTCAAAATCTATGACCATTCATGACCTTAGCCTCAGATTGCCTTGCCTTGCTGCCTTCCAACTGAAACAGCTACCGAAAAGCTTTACAGCTGCGCAATAGCTTGGGTGGCAGATTTTAATTTCTTTCTGCCTTGCATCTGCACAGTAGCTGAAATTGATTTGCCCCCAGGGATAGTTTGGTAAAGTTAGGGATGCCATTGACCCACTTCTGCTGCTCAAATGAGCTTTGGAAGAAAACAGAGACAGAAATGGTGTTGGACAATGCCTCAGTGTCATTATTATTATTTTAGTAATAATGACAGTATTATTTTAATACTGTTTTAATTGTATTATTTAACTGTTGTACACCACCCTGAGCCCATTGGAAATGGTGGTATATAAATCTAATAAAATAATTTTTTTTTAAAAAGGTAAAGGTTCCCTTGCTCGAAAGCCAGTCGAATACAACTCTTGGGTGAGGTAATTAAATGATTGTGGGGTATACTGCAGGTCCCATAAAGTTGTGCAAAAATGCACATGCATTAAATAACCTTGATGATCATGTGGACTTAATCAGACACCAAACACCAAACAACAAGACTGGCTAATTTGCTAATTGATTGCGATTGGCTGCTGAGTATCCTTCAGTGATGACCAGTCTGTGCAGAAGGCGAAAAGCTAGGACTCACGTTGGGTTGTGTGAGATCACATATACATGAAATGATACCAACTGCACTGTATCATACTGTACGGTAATGCAAAAAGGGGCCCTGTGGGACCTTGTACAGTTCCGCAGGGCCTGTAAGACGGAGCTCTTCCACCAGGCGTACGAGTAGGAGCCGCCACTACCACCATCAGTTTTGTTCCATCTTGCCTGGCCCTGGAAAAGGGAACATCTGTGTCTCCCTGGAGCAGATGACACTGAGGAACAGAGTACGAGTAATACTAGCAATAGAGCAGTGAATCACGCCATCTGTGAGATAACATCTAGAGCACTTTATTAATATTTGGTTGTAATGTTATTTGTATAGTGATGGTGCCTTGAGCCCGCATAGCGGGGAGGGCGGGGTATAAATTGAATAAAATAAATAAATAAAATAAATAAGGGGGGAAAAACAATGGCACGGAGCCGAGATGGCCTGATCAGACCATCCCGATGCTATGAGAGCGCGCCGGAGGGATCAGGCAGGGGAAAGTCCGTCCATGGCCCGTCGTAACCCGTTTACTACCAGATTTTCCTCGGTGTCTTTTAACTCTGCTTCTGCAGCGGAGCAGAAAGGGTTGCCAACGGCTGCGGGGCACTTCCCAGATGTTGTTGCCTGATTACGCCCTTTAAATCCACCCGGCATCTGCGCCTATGGCGGGTCTAATTGTGCATATGTTTACGGCCTATGACTGACAATGAAGAAATTGGAATTGAACAACATTTTTCTGTACCTTGGCTCCATCGTCAACCAAAAGGGAGACGGCAACCAAGAAATGAGAAGGAGACTAAGACTGGGAAGGGCACCTATGGCGGGTCTAATTGTGCGTATGTTTACGGCCTATGACTGACAATGAAGAAATTGGAATTGAACAACATTTTTCTGTACCTTGGCTCCATCGTCAACCAAAAGGGAGACGGCAACCAAGAAATGAGAAGGAGACTGAGACTGGGAAGGGCAGCCAAGAGGAGCTAGAAAAGATCCTTAAATGTAAGGATTTGTAACACATGGGAACGTTTTATCATATGTGGTGGACATGTGATATAGTGCGTAAGGTTTGGGTTATGGTACATACTCTGATACAGAACCCAAAAAGGTTAGTCAAGGATAGAAGAGGGCCAACTCTAAAAATCATACAAAAATATACATATATTTATTACACACAAATTAAAATGACAAAGAAGGGCCCATTCATACCTCACCAACAAATATATAAAGCACTGCTTTTAACTTAAGGAACCTTCATTGGGAACAGTTGGCTGTACAATCTTAGAAGAATGTATAGTAGACCAGAGAGAAGGGCTACTGGACATGTGTATAGGAAAATTGATTCCTATAGACCCTGCCTTCCCCCTGGCATGTACCCCCTGTTGTTCTGACTTCCTATGCAAGCCAGATGGCTGAACATTTGGTCAAATTGCCCCCATAAACATTCCTCTACTTGCTGGCAGAGGCCAGAAGCATGCAAAAAACATTTGTATTTTTGTATTTCTCTTCCTTGCCCAGTGGCTATACTTTGGAACAATTGATCTCTGGTCTTTATTGCATATTTTGGATATGTATGATTGCCTATATTTTTATATATCAGCCTATATGTTCTATATGTATTAGACCTCTGAGGAAGGCCTGTAAAGGCCGAAACGCGTTAGGTCTACTTCATTAGCCCTTGTATGTTTTTATGTATATATTTGTTGGTGAGGTATGAATGGGCCCTTCTTTGTCATTTTAATTTGTGTGTAATAAATATATGTATATTTTTGTATGATATTTAGAGTTGGCCCTCTTCTATCCTTGACTAACCTTTTTAGGTTCTGAATTCTAAGTTTCAGGTTCAGTTTTTTTTTCGCTTTTCCCTTTCTGTACATACTCTGATACAGACAGTTTATTATTTATTGATTTGATTTTAATCCCGCCCTCCCTGCCAAGGCAAGCTCAGGGCGGCTTACAATAAAAGGTTAAAAATATATTAAAGCACACGTGCTTATACAATACAGCATCATAAAAAACAAAGCATACCAAATCACAGTACAAAATAAAATAAAGTGCTGCTGGTGGTAGCGTCCCAGTGGCCATGATAAGACGGTCCAAAGTATGGCCCCCGTCAGTATCCAGCTTTGCAGACTTCAGTACCTTTCCGACCAGAATTGTTTTTATCGAATTGTTTACCAGAGAATTTTGACAAAAATCAAATATGTTTTATAATCCATGTAGTAACTGCAGCGAGAATCTTATTGGCAACGTGTTGGAAACTTCCATCAACACCTTTGGAACATGATGTAATAGCGAAGATCATGGAAAGTCTGGAAATGGATAAATTGACCTCGATGCTAAAAGGGAAAATGGAAGAAGACTTTGTTGGACGATGGACTCCATTCTATAATTGGATAAGAGAGAAATATAACGAACTTTTAAATAATATAATATTAAGAAGACTTCATAAACTTTTAAATCTCGCAGTTTATCTGTGTATAACATGAAATCACAAGTGGAAAAAAAGTTACACTCATGAGAACATAAGAGAAGCCAATGTTGGATCAGGCCAATGGCCCGTCAAGTCCAACACTCTGTCACACAGTGGCCAAAAATACCAGGTTCCATCAGGAGGTCCAGCAGTGCCCCCCCCCACGTACCAAGAATACAGAGCATCACTTGTCCCAGACTGAGAGTTCCTATCTATACTTTGTGGCTAATAGCCACTGTTGGACCTCTGCTCTATATGTTTATCCAATTCCCTCTTGAAGCTGTCCATGCTTGTAGCCACCGCCACCTCCTGTGGCAGTGAATTCCATGTGTTAATCACTCTTTGGGTGAAGAAGGATTTCCTTTTATCCGTTCTAACCCGACTGGTCAGCAATTTCACAAGTTCTTGTATTGTGAGAAAGGGAGAAAAGTACCTCTTTCTCTACCTGTTCTATCCCATGCATAATCTTGTAAACACTCCCCCTTAGGGATCTTAGGTAAAAAGCAGCAATCATAAATGCAGCAGAACATTTGTATTAGCTTTTAAACAAGAAACTTTACTTCACTAATAAGGGAAGGGTCACTGGGAAATACTAGACACATAACAAAGGATTAACATCCACTCTGACTATACTCATCTACGTGTTGACTCTCTAAAGTCTAAACCACGTGTGCTAGCCCCAGGCAGAGTTTTAAAGAGCCATAAACGTTTCTCAGTGGCTGATTCTGCCATTGGCTTTTCCCTCTGTTGTTATACCAAACCCACGTTGGAACAGAAATTCCCCTCTGCATTGCATGCTACACTCCATGCTGTGTTCGCTTTCTTTGCTCATCGGATTTTATTGTACCTTCTACATAGATTTATGGCCATTTTATGGCCATTCAGGGGTGACTTTGCAGTCAGTACGGCATTGCCCTGAGGTATTTGAATGTGGCCCATTCTGCATCTAGCATTCGCTCCGCTGTTTTACCAAACCCACGTTGGAACAGAAATTCCCCTCTACACTGTGTGCCACTTTCACTTTCTTTGATTGCTGGGTTTTATGGTAGCCTCCACACTGCATGCTGGTGGCACTTCCTTTGATCTCTTCTCAGTTTTATGGTACTGTCTGCATAGATTTATGGATGTCTTATGGCTGTTCAGGGGTGACTCTGCAGTCAGTACGGCATTGGTTTTGACCTGCATCTTTTTCTGTTCCAGGATGGGTTTGGTAAAACAACGGAGTGAATGCTAGATGCAGAATGGGCCTGTGGTTTTGAGCTGCACTTTTCCCTCCCAGTTGAGAAAATGTGGAGCGAATGCTAGATGCAGAACTGCCCTAAGTCTCCACTCCGGGACATCTTCTGATCTATCCATTACCCAACTGGAGAAACTCAAACTTAGTTAATTATGCATTTTGACACCTTGCTCTGGCGGCAACACACTGTCTGCTATTGGGTCTCTCTCTAAATAGCTAGGATAAGTAAAGGTAAAGGTAATGGTTCCCTTGTTCGAAAGCCAGTGGAGTCCGACTCTAGGGTTGTGGTGCTCATCTCCGTTTCAAAGCTGAAGAGCCAGCGCGGTCCGAAGACGTTTCCGTGGTCATGTGGCCGGCATGAGTAAACACCAAGGTGCACGGAACGCTGTTACCTTCCCACTGAAGTGGTACCTATTTATCTACTTGCAATTTCTTGCTTTCGAACTGCTAGGTTGGCAGGAGCTGGAACTAGAGACGGGAGCTCACTCCGTCATGCGGCACACGTGGGTCTTGAAGGGCTGAACTACTGACCTTCCACAGCCTGCAGTTCAGCGTCTTAACCACTTGAGCCACAGCAGGATACCAGCATGCATAAACAAACACGTAAATTCTTCCATGACTGCAAGGAGAGAACTCGCAAACTCCAGCAGTCCCTCGCAAGGATCCAATCCAGGATCTAAAGGGTGCCTGTTTCAACCTGCATTTGAGCTCTGCTTGTATGTTTACAAAGCATTTCCCTCCAGATCTTCCGCACTCTCTCATTCAAAGGCAGCGAAACCAGGTAGCGCTGCCCTTGGAATTCCTCGCTGAACATCAGAAGGGCAGCAAAGTGCGCCGTGATATTAGTGGGTGATCTTAAACAGCTCGGAGGGTGAGTTCAGCTGCCGCACTAAAGTAACGTCGCACTCCTGAAGCCTTTTAGAAAGGAAACAAATTTGTCATTTTAAAAAATTAGTTCCCAGAGTTTCGGCGCACTTAGGGGAAGGCGCACTCTCTGCCCTCTCTTTGTCGCCACCATCAACAAGGAGATGAAAATGGAGAGTTCTGCGTTTGATCGCGCATCTGGCTTGAAGGAGCCCCAACAAATTTCGAGCCTTGCGGTAAATTGGCGCGCTAATGCAGGGAGATAATTGCCTTCGCTTCCAAACGGTTCCCTCGCTTTTCAAAATTATGAAAAAGCGTGATTCATGCGTGCGTTTTCTTTCCTAAAACGGCCTGTTTGTTTCTGTAAGGGAAGACGCACTGCCTCTTGAGCTCCCGGGAACAAAACAACTCTATGCATAAGAGAGACATTGGAGAGGAAATGGCAGAGAGCAGGAATCCGGGTATATAAAATAAAATAAAATTTGGGGGAGGGGGAAGAACTTTTAAGAGCAATCAACTTCTCCCACCTGTGCTCGCAACTGGCACAAGATTCAGAGTGCGGTTGTGCTTTGATCAAGGTGTGTGTGTTTGTGTAGGAGTGGTGCTTGTGAAGGAGGGGGAATCCAGAGTCCAAACAGAGCACCTACTGTACCTGGGAGGCCCAAGGTTCAAGCTCCAGCTAAAAGGACATCTGGAACAGCATGGCTCAGAAAATCTCGCCGGAGTTCCCTCTAAGAAGAGAAGAACATAAGAACATAAGAGACGCCAATGTTGGATCAGGCCAATGGCCCCAAGCAGTCCAACACTC
>NW_015162571.1:154021-162223 GCF_001447785.1 Gekko japonicus
ACAGTGGCCAAAAATACCAGGTGCCATCAGAAGGTGCACCAGTGGGGCCAGGACATTAGAAGCCCTCCCACTGTTGGCCCCCCCAAGCACCAAGAAGACAGAGCATCACTTGCCCCAAGAAGAAGAGATTAGATTTATACCCCGCCCTTCACTACCCAAAGGTGTCTCAGAGTGGCTTACAAACTCCTTTCCCTTCCCCTCCCCACTACAGGCACCCTGTGAGGTAGGTGGGCCTGAGAGAGCTCTTGACAGAAACTGCTATTTTTCAAGGACAGCTCTTATCAGAACTACGGCTTGCCCAAGGTCATCCAGCCAGGTGCAAGTGGAGGAGTGGGGAATCAAACCTGGTTCTCCTAGATTAGAGTCCGCGCACTTAACCACTTAACCACTACACCAAACTTGCTCTCTAAGCTGAGTTAGTGTGAGCTAGCTCACAGTTTTTTAGCCTCTGGCTCACACATTTTTGTCTTAGCTCAGGAAGGAGAGCTCCAGAGCAAACTAATTTATACTGCAGCCAAATCGCTCACTCACAACTTTAATGCCGGTAGCTCACAAAGTAGAATTTTTGCTCACAGGACTCCACAGCTTAGAAGGAGCATTGGTCTTGCCTGCAATGCTGGAGAGCAGCTGCCATGCAGAACAGACAATATTTGGCTAGAGAAACCAATGGCCCAACAAGAAATATGCCATCTTTTCCCAGTGAGGCCTAGTGCTCAGCAGTGTGTGCTGGGTCCTGAGTTCAATTCCTGGCACAGTGAATTGAACATTGCACTGCGAGGATATCTGAAAACAAGGTCGGCACTGGGGCATCTGCCTAAATAAAGGAAAGAGCGAGGAAGGAGGTGGTGAGCAGACATTTTGGGGGAAATCCTCTGCTGGTGAGCTAGTTGGGGGAGAATGATGGTGGAATTTATGCTTCCCCCAATAAAGGAAAAAGAAGAAGGAAAAAAGATTGGATTTATACCCTTCCCTTCACTCGGAGTCTCAGAGCGGCTTTCAATCTCCTTTCCCTTACCCTCCTGACTATAGACACCCTGTGAGGTAGTTAGGGCTGAGAGAGCTTTGAGAGGACTGCTCTTGAGAGGACAGCTCTGAGAGAACTTTGACTGACCCGAGGTCACCCAGCTGGCTGCATGTAGAGGAGTGGGGAATCAAACCCGGTTCTCCCAGATTGGAGTCCGCTGCTCTTAACCATTACATCATATTGGTTCCAGGTTCCTCTCTGGTGGATGGATCTCGAGTTGCAGGTGCTGGGAAAAGACCTCTCTGCATAAGGCCTCAGAAAACTGCTGTCAGTCAGGGTACAGAGCAAGTCTCAGCGAGACGGACCAGGAGTCTGACTCAGTAGAAGGGAGAGTCATCAGCCTGAGGCTGGCAGCTGGCAACTGGCAAGAGACTCACTTGGGAATGCCAAGACATCACCTTTGGCATGATTTGGAAGTAACATTGTTGCACCGGCAGTGACGACCTAAGCATTCACCCCAAACTCGGCTGTTCAGCCACAGAGTTTAACCATAGAGTTTTGAGCAAATGCTAGAGCGTCGCCTGATGACATCACTTCCGGGTTGCACTGAAAGTGATGTTGTGGCATTGCTGGCAACATCAATCCCCTCTTGAAACTGTCTATGCTCGTAGCTGCCACCACTTCCTGTGCCAGTGAACTCCATGTGTTAATCACTCTTTGGGTGAGGGAGTCCTTCCTGGTACCTGTTCTAAGCCTACTGCTCATTAATTCCACTGAGTGCCAGGGGTCATTTCCTGTGGGAGTGCACAGGAGCAGAGCTCTGGCAGTAAGGAGCCCAGGGGGCGGGCACATGCAACAAGCCCCACCCCCTGCTCCCAGCAGCCCTCAGTCAGAGCAAGAAGCAGCCAGGTAAGCTGCAGAGCCCCCCACCCCGCCTACCTTCAGGTACAAGCTCTCCCTCCTCTGTGAGGGCTGATCTGTGCATTCCCCCCCTCCATAGCTAGCAATCCAAAACAGTCCAGTGGCACCTTTAAGACCGAGTTTTATTCAGGTACACGCTCTCCCTCCTCTGCAAGGACAGATCTGCATGCCCCCCCCCCCCAATGCCAGCCAACCCAAACACGTCCGCGGGGGCCCCTGCTGAGTGCCCATGAGTTCTTCTATTGTGAGAAAGGAAGGGCAGGGGGGCAGGAGATCTGGCTTTCCGAGTAGAAGACACCCCCCAAAAAGAGGGGGGGGAATCTAAACCAACAAAGCACAAACCTCCAAAGGAAGTTTAGAAAACTTATTGAGGGCCAAAATTAAAAACATAAGTAAGTGTACAAAAGAGTGTTTATTACAAAGACATAAAAACCTAGTAGGGGCCCAAAGAAAGCCTCGTAAAATGTTCAAAGTTACAAATACACACACACAAAAGGACAGCGTACGACCTGATGCATTTCGGCTCACGGGAGCCTTCTTCAGAGGTCAAATAGTGCAAAATGCAACAAGCAACAGAGTCCCTGTAACACATGTAAGGGAATTAACAATAGATAAGAGCAAAATTGGAATGCTGTACAGAATGATTTTTTTAAAAAAATGTTTCAGATTAATATTTAATAATTCAATTGAAAATTCCATCCAATATTAAAAAATATTTTACCGTACCCACATATACTTACTTCCAGGGCTTTTTTTGTAGAAAAAGCCCAGCAGGAACTCATTTGCACAATAGGCCACACCCAGTGGCAGAAACTCATTAGCATATTGGGCCACACCCCGACAGCACAGCTTGTTAGCCTATTAGGCCACACCCCCATGCCTTCCCTTGAAGGGAAGGGAAGGCAGCTTAACCTGTCTTCCGTTGGCTTGCCTGAGTGCCCCACAGCTGCAGGGCGCCTAGGCTAGCTGGCCAGGGAAGGCACGGGGAGGCATTTAAATGACAGGCCAGGGAAGGCACGGGGAGGCATTTAAATGCCTCCCCAATCCTTCCAGGGTCCGCCCGCCTCAAGGTTGCGGGGGGGGGGGGCGCTCTCCAGGCCTTCCCTCTGAAGCCTGGCACACAGAGGTTTTGGCTGTAGTGGGCGTGGCCAACTCTGAAGCCAGCCGGAACTCCATTCCTGTGCGTTCCTGCCCAAAAATAGCCCTGCTTACTTCCAATATGGAATGGAATGACACAACAAAAAGTTTCTATTTGGGGCCGAGCGGAAGACCAGGGGGTGGCAGGGAGCCCGCTATGCAGCAGACCCAGACACAGTGTGAGGATTTTGGCAGTTCTTGGGGGAGACCGTTCCCTGGAGAGCTGCTTCCAGACAGAGGAGACAGGGCCAGGCAAGTCGCTCAAGTGTGCTAACTGTGTGGGGCTTCCGGGTTGGTCTCCGCGAATGGCGGACGCAACCTTGGGACGCTCCCGAGGGTGTTTTCACCCGCCCGCGGCTGAGGGGGGGATCCGCACAAGCGGAGACCCGGACGAGCCCCAGAGGAGCTCCGACTCGGGGCGCGCGAGGGGAAAAGCCTCTTTCTCGACCTCTTTCTCGACCGGAAGGTCGGAAATTGAGGCTCCCCTCTTGCCTCAATGAACCTCGCCGCGTCCGCGTCCCCGCATGGGGCTTAGCGGAGCCGCCAGACGCCACCTGAGTGATGAAGCGAAAACACGAATAAAAGAAAAAGAACGGCTGAAATTGTAAGTTGTCGATCGATATGATGAAAAGAAGCTAAGTGCGTTTCTTCCCCCCCAGGCGAAAGAGGAGGAGGGGATCCCTGTACTCCCGTTTAAAAAGAGATTTTAAAGGAGAAAAAGGGGGGGAGAACGAAAGCTAAGAAGGGAGGTGCCACCCGGTGATGAAATATCTGAAAGAAAGTTATGAAGATTTATTTTCCTGATTCCGCTTTGCGAACTTTGCTTAATGTAAACAAAACATAAGATGTCGGAGCTGGAAAGAGAACTGCGCAACAAGAAGGGAGGAGCTTCCGGTTTGAATGACAATCTCCCCTGGGAATTTTCTTGAAAGGCTCTGAACTGCGATGAATGAGGAAAATGCCTATAAAGCGGAGGTGCGGATAAGGGATCCAGCTATGAGAACGACAGCGTTTATTTTACAGTCGAAAGACATAAAAAGAGAAAAAAATCGTTCTAAAAGCTTGGGACCATATCGGGAAGGCGTGTCGGTGACAAAAGCGGCAGTTGAAGGCTATGAGCGGAGCGAAGACCTGGAAGAGAAGTCAAAAAGCTGGAGAAGATAATGAGGAGGAGGATCCTTCCTGTCCCTTCAGAGGAGAAACCAGCCCGAAGATAGAAGAATAGCTCGCAAGGCGTTAGTAAAGTTTTTATTAACAATGTAACAGTGGGATACTATTAATTTCTTAACAATTTTTTATAACTGAGAGGATGAAAGATGATTGACAACACAATGAAGCCAAAGAAGAATTTTTTTTACTATTACTAACAGATTAACATACTAATGAAAACATCACTCGACCTTTTCTTTATCCCACTATATACCCTTCCTCCTTTCTATATAAAAAGCAATACAATTCTCTCCTGTTTAGGAGAGTTTATATAATAAAGTGTGCTAACTGTGTTAGTCCCTTGCCACAGAAATAAATGTGGGCCCACTCGGACCTTCGGGACCAACGACGTCTATTCTAGAACAGAGTTCGAGTCCGGTGGCACCTTTAAGACTGACAAAAGTTTTATTCAAGCGATAAGCTTTTGTGTGCAAGTGCACTTCTTCAGTTTTCTGAAGAAGTGTGCGTGCACACGGGTGCTTATACCGTGAATAAAACTTTGTTGGTCTTCAAGGTGCCAATGGACCCAAATTTTGTTCTGCTGCTTCAGACCAACAGGGCTGCCCACCTATCAGCATTCCTTCCAGATTCCTTCCTTCCTTCCTTCCTTCCTTCCTTCCTTCCTTCCTTCCTTCCTTCGTCACTGTGATGCAGCAGTTAGATCTCGGATTAGGATCATGCTGGGAGCCCCAGGTTCAACTCTCCATTCTGCCACCGAAACGCTTTGGGTGACCGTGGGCCAGTCACCCACTCTCTAACCCACCCAGCTCACAGGGCTGTTGTGAACATAAAATGCAGGAGAGGAGAACGATATCAGACGCTTTGGGTCCCCAACGGGGGAGGAAGGCAGGGGTGTAAATGAAGGAGGTAATTAAATAAATAAATAATGCAGTGAGCCCGGTTCCTCACGTCTAAGAAAGTGGGTGTTAGTCCAAGGAAACTTTGGAGGTAGGGTTGTGGCATGGGAGGGGACAATGTCCCGGGAGAAAAATTTAGAAGAAAAACAAGGTCGTGGCTGCTTAGCGGAAGTTCTGACCATAGTATTCCTGGCTATTCCCAGAGCTACCCAGAAGTGACAAGGGGGTAGCTCTAGGAAACTTCAGGAACTCTATGGTCAGAACTTCCTGTAAGTAGACAAAACCTTATATTTCTTCTTAATTTTTCTCCCCAGGATGATAGTGCCCCTCCCCTTTGGCCCCAGTTTCCACTTGCTGATCATTGGCGGGGAAGGGCCGCAGTTGCCTGGAGGCTTCCCGCCATAAATGGGCAAATGGGAGCTCTAGCCACTACCCTTGGTGTATTCACCCTTGGAGCCCAGCCAAGCCCGATCTCCTCAGATCTCAGCAGCTAAGGAGGGTCGGCCCTGGCTAGTATTTGGATGGGAGACCATCAAGGAATACCAGGGTCATGACGCCAAGGCAGGCAATGGCTAAACCACCTCTGAGCGTCTCTTTCCTTGACGGCACTTCCTACCACCAAGTGGACCAATACTACGATTCAGAATAATTAGCTTTTTAAATTAACCTTCCTTGGAGAGGGCATAATAAGGCGTCTTGTCATCCGGTGGCACTTTTTCCCTTCCCTCTTGCGAGAGAGTGTTATGAACAAGATGCATTCACCCCTGGAGTACAAAGAGTTGAGTTTATTGTGTGCTGCGGATCCCGTTTCGAAACTGCAAACAGCAAGACAGCTCAATTGGGAAAGGCACCCTAACGGATTACGCCGGTCATCGGAGCCGCGTTCCAATCAATCGACCATCCTGCTTCTCCAACGGGAGGCGATGCGATGCCAGGCCGCTGTGCTTGTGTGTCTGGGCAGAGTAATCTCTGGAGCAGTAGGACCTTCCATTTACCTTCGCTGGTGTTAATTGGTACAGCTCGGGAGTAAAACACAGTGGCAGAAAGGGGCTTGAGTCCTGCCGGGAGATGCAGCTCTCCATCAGGTATTTGTTGACCGGCTGATAATTCTCAATGTCGGCTTCCATTTGGGAGGTGAGACAAGACGGAGCGGGAATTGAGAGGCTGGAGTTTTTGAGGGGTGGTGGCAGCGATAAATTTTGTAATGGGTAAAGATAAGTTGAAACGGCTGTTCTGTGTTTTTTTGCTGTTTATTTCTGTGGCATCATTCTCTTTGGTTTCAGTGTGGAGGGAGAGAGAGAGAGAGAGAGAGAGAAGGAGGAATTGGCTTGGTGAAGGGTTGGAAAGGAGGAGGAGGAGGAGATTGGATTTATAACCTGCCCTTCACTACCAAAGGAGTCTCAGAGTGGCTTACAAACTCCTTTCCCTTCCCCTCCCCACAACAGACACCCTGTGAGGTAGGTGGGGCTGAGAGAGCTCTGACAGAAACTGCTCTTTTTCAAGGACAGCTGTGCCAGAACTATGGCTTGCCCAAGGTCATCCAGCAGGTGCAAGTGGAGGAGTGGGGATTAGAGTCCGCGCACTTAACCACTACACCAAACTGACTGTCAAAGAAAAAGAAGAGGGGATTGGCTTGGGGGGAGAAAGAGAAGGGAAGATGGGGGGAGAGGGAAGGAAGCAAAGGTGGGGGAATGCTCCCTCCCCGCAAGTTTCTTGTGGGTCCCCACTTGTATATACTATTTATATGCAATGATGCAAAAATAACTTTTAAAAGGTGTTTATTTTAAGGGAATGTCGTTTGGCGTGACGAAAGAGGAACTGCCTGGCTACACATTTTTATCCCCCCTCCCCCAGCTCCAAGGAGGTCAGGGTGGCATTTGTGGTTCTCCCTTTCTCTACTGGATCCTTGCGACAGCCCTGTGAGGTGGGCTAGAGGTGAGTGAGAGTGACCCAGGTTACCCAGTCGGATTCATGGGAGGATCTGAACTTTGCTCTGACATCCTATCCCCTGCTCCATATTGGCTGTGAAATTAGACAGCCATGTGGGAGAAATGACCGTGAACTTACTGTAGGGATGTCAACTCCAGGTTGGGAAGTTCCTGGAGATTGAGGGTTTGGTGCCTTGATTGTGGGCTTCTGGTTGGCCACTGTGGGAAACAGGGTGATGGAATAGATGGAAAAGCTTCTAAATGCAGAGCCTTGCACGCCTTCTTCCTTATTAGTACCAACAAATATAGAATTCCCTGGAGGAAGACGGGGGAGAAAGTCGGAGAAAGCCTCCTGGAAAAATGATGTCTTTAGCTGGTGCCAACATTTTAATGAGCTTGGTACTGACGTATTTAGTGTGTGTGTAGTGGGCACAGTGGATATTCTCCCCCATCTTATCCTGGGATGTAAACATAAGAACATAAGAGAAGCCAATGTTGGATCAGGCCAGTGGTCCATCCAGTCCAACGCTCTGGGTCACACAGTGGCCAAAAATACCAGGTGCCATCAGGAGGTCCAGCAGTGGGGCCAGAGCTTCAGAAGCCCTCCCACTCTTGCCCCCACCCCAAGCATCAAGAATACAGAGCATCCCTTGCCCCAGACAGAACGTTCCACCTATACCTTGTGGCTAATAGCCACTGATGGGCCTCTGCTCCATATGTTTATCCAACCCCTTCTTGGTGGTCTCCCATCTAAGCACAGACCAGAGCTGACTCTGCTTAGCTTCAAATATCTAATGAGATTGGTCTAGCCTGGGCATGCCTTAAGCCAGGGCTACCAACCTTTTTGAGCCGCTGGGGAACTTTGGAATTCTGACACAGGGTTGTGGGTATCGTCGCAACATGGCTGCCTCAGGAAGCGGAGCTAGCCACAAAAGGTCAGGGAGTTAAATAATGCATAAGTCTGATAGGTAACTTGGTTTAACAGGATCCTTTTAATGAACACATTGTTTTAAAATATTTTCTTGCATACACACTGCTTACCTTCAGTCACTCGGTGAAGTTCCTCATATTTTGGTGGGGGCTGCTGCCAAAGTGGCTGTTCAGAAGCCTTGCTGGACAAAAACCCATTTGACAAGAAGAAGAAGAAGAAGAAGAAGAAGGAGGAGGAGGAGGAGGAGGAGGAGGA